>NC_090252.1:54991136-55017619 GCF_037325665.1 Littorina saxatilis
TGTATTCATTATTTGCATGATATTTATATTATATATACCTTTGTAATAATCTCTTTTTTTCTCTTTCAGGTGTTGGAAATATCTCCTGACTCGGTAAGTTTATTCTTCAAACTCCAGGCATACGTAACAGTTTAATGAATAGTTACGAACTATGAGAGGAAGCGGAACATGTTTCTTGAACTCTTTTACAATTATCAGGGGCCGTATTGTACGGTTCCGACATGCAGCCGCGCACGCCTGCCTCCCGCGGGTAAAAGCGACTTCAGGCGCTGTAGGCTACAAATATACATGCTAAAACATCAAATCACAAATCAAAAACCGTAACGTTCAAGAATAAAAAAACAAGAAAGCTAAGTTGTTGGAACGTTTGTTATTGACAAAACAATACGTTACAGTCACAGATATTTCGACCCAGCGGTCTTTTAAGTGCACAGACAAACAACTATTAATTCAACAACAAAAAAAGACTTAGCTCGCACAAGCGAGGCAATCTTATCGTTCAAGGTCGCTGCAAGGTCACGTTTTCGTACTTTTGGACTAATCAGCTGAGCTATCGTTGAGTCTTATTAGTGAGCTGTGTCCGTCTGTTGACAAAAACAATAACTTTAAGATGTGATCGTCACACTCCTGCCGGTGTATAACATCTCGGCTTCTTTTCAAATAGATTAATTCGTCGAACATTTCCAACTTACCACAGCCAGCAATGCAATCAGGATGTTCTTTCATGTTATGTGACCAAGTAGAGGGATAGTCGTATCACATGTTAACACCTGGCCTGAGTATGCATGGATGACTTCTATATTCGGTGCGTATAAATCCACCATTACTCGGTGTTCAGTTCCAGAAAACATACATAAAGTACATGCATTACGCCTTTTTGTGATAGTTTACTATGCTGAAATCATACAGTCGGCGAACATTTTGAAATAAACGCATCAGTCTCCAACACGGTCGCTCTGTAGAATCCATTCCACACGTTATGGTGACTAGCTATCACGACGTGTTGAACTTGGCTAACGTGTGTCAAAAAAGATACATTTGGTGACGTTCACAAGTACACGAACATGTTCTCTTCTTTTTTTTAAGTGAACTTTTCAGACCTCCGTTTCGATTTTAATTACAAAACCTGTCTTGAGTCCGTTAATTCCCGTGCGGTGATCATGCAGTTAGTTGTACGCTTGATGTAATTGTGACTATGGTTATGAGATCTTTAGACTTGCTGTATTGTATTTCTGATGTTGTTGAGTTTTGTGCACGCTAAAGATCCCAAACTCTCTTTTCGAGATGAACGAAATAGCCCGACAGCTGGTAGTGTAGATATAGATATGCACCAAACAAAACCACTCAGATCCCTTGAATGTAAAGACAGTTTGCGACAGCCAGTGTAGAAACTTCACCGATAACATTTTATAATGTTATGCACTACAGTTTGCACAAATACATCTTGTAAGATTTGATAGCCTGTCTTTTAAAGCTTTATGTCAGAGACCGTTTGCATCAAAGCCATTTTGAATTGATTGATGGACTGATTCTTTACTGTGTACACGTACGCCTCTCCCTCTCCCTATCTCTGTCTGTCTGTCTGTCTGTCTGTCTCTGTCTCTGTTTCTCTCTCTCTCTCTCTCTCTCTCTCTCTCTCTCTCTCTCTCTCTGTGTGCGCCCAAAATGTGTGTGTGTGTGTGTGTGTGTGTGTGTGTGTGTGTGTGTGTGTGTGTGTGTGTGTGTGTGTGTGTGTGTGTGTGTGTGTGTGTGTGTTCCTGCTGTGTCTCTAGTTGTGTGTGCTTTTGTACGTGTACCTCTGCTTGTGTGTGTATGTGTGTGTGTGTGTGTGTGTGTGTCTGTCTGTCTGTTTGTATGTCTGTCTGTCTGTCTGTCTGTACGCGCTCGTCTTTATAAGAACATTAACAGTCACAAATGGTTTGCAAAAAAACATAATTCTGTCTTCTGTGTACGTACATGTTGCTACACGGGAATCGTGCACAGTGCATCAAAGCTTCTATGATGAGTATAATTATGCAGGTTGGTGAACGTTATGTCAACGAGGTTACACTCTTGACGTTTCAAACGTGATCAATTGGCACTCTACTTCCCGTGTAAACCAGTTAGGATCACTGCCTCATGCAGGCGCATTTGTAAACATTTGATTTATTAAGAAATTTCAACTTACACACAGCAAGCAGCCGGCAGGGTTTTAAAATGTTGTGTGTGTCTAAGTGGAGGGATGGTCTCATCCCATGTAAAACGCCTGGCCAGATTTGTGACGGTAAGCCGGGTTGTTTTCACGGCAAGAAGGGTGCCATAAAGAATAACTGTATGAGTTTGTATTCATTATTTGCATGATATTTATATTATATATACCTTTGTAATAATCTCTTTTTTTTCTTTCAGGGGTTGGTACCATCTCCTGACTCGGTAAGTTTATTCTTCAAACTCCAGGCGTAACAGTTTAATGAATAGTTACGAACTATGAGAGGAAGCGGAACATGTTTCTTGAACTCTTTTACAATTATCAGGCACTGGGCCGTACTACGTACCGTTCCGACATGCAGCCGCGCACGCCTGCCTCCCGCGGGCAAGAGCGACTTTAGGCGCTGTAGGCTACAAATACATGCTAAAACATCAAATCACAAATCAAAAACCGTAACGTTCAAGAATAAAAAAACAAGAAAGCTAAGTTGTTGGAACGTTTGTTATTGACAAAACAATACGTTACAGTCACAGATATTTCGACCCAGCGGTCTTTTAAGTGCACAGACAAACAACTATTAATTCAACAACAAAAAAAGACTTAGCTCGCACAAGCGAGGCAATCTTATCGTTCAAGGTCGCTGCAAGGTCACGTTTTCGTACTTTTGGACTAATCAGCTGAGCTATCGTTGAGTCTTATTAGTGAGCTGTGTCCGTCTGTTGACAAAAACAATAACTTTAAGATGTGATCGTCACACTCCTGCCGGTGTATAACATCTCGGCTTCTTTTCAAATAGATTAATTTGTCGAACAATTCCAACTTACCACAGCCAGCAATCAGGATGTTCTTTCATGTTGTGGGACCAAGTAGAGGGATAGTCTTATCCCGTGTTAACACCTGGCCTGAGTATGCATGGATGACTTCTCTATTCAGTGCGTATAAATCCACCAACACTCGGTGTTCAGTTCCGGAAAACATACATAAGGTAGGCTTACATGTATTACGCCTTTTCGTGATAGTTTACTATGCTGAAATCATACAGTCGGCGAACATTTAGAAATAAACGCATCAGTCTCCAACACGGTCGCTCTGTGGATTCCGTTCCACACGTTGTGGCAAACGTGTGTCAAAAAAGATACATTTGATGACGTTCCACGTACACGAACATGTTCTCTTATTTTTTTTTAAGTGAACTTTCCAGACCTCTGTTTCGATTTTAATTGCAAAACCTGTCTTGAGTCCGTTAAATCCCGGTGATCATGCAGTTAGTTGTACGCTTGATGTAATTGTGACTATGGTTATGAGATCGTCAGACTGTATTGTATTTTTGATGTTATTGGGTTTTGTGCACGCTAAAGATCCCAAACTCTCTTTTTGAGATGAACGAAATAGCCTGACAGCTAGTATAGAAATAGATATTCACCAAACCAAACCACTCAGATCCCTTTAATGTAAAGACAGTATGCGACAGCCAGTGTAGAAACATCACAGATAGCATTTATCATTATGCACTATAATTTGCACACATACATCTTGTAAGTCCGGATAGCCTGTCATATCATGTACAGCTTTATGTCAGAGAGCTTTTTCATCAAAGTCATTTTGAATTGATTGATGTAATGATTCTTTACTGTCAGTCATCAGTCAGTCAGTCTCAGTTTCAGTCTCTGTCTCTCTCTCTCTCTGTCTCTGTCTCTCTCTCTCTCTCTCTCTCTCTCTCTCTCTCTCTCTCTCTCTCTCTCTATTACATGCTGTTTCTTTTACAAAACTTATAAGAAATATTATCAAGCAGCTGGCAAAATATAACTGTACTCTCTGATTATATTGAAAAACATGATTATATATAATACATGAAGGATTTTTTTTGTTTTTTTTTGTTTTTATACAAACACATATTTCTCTGTTATATATAATTTTCAAGCATTGCTAAAGAATCCTAATGCATCTTAAAATGTCTTATTGGTTGCTTGACATGTTAATTATGGTAAATATGTCATTTGTACTATAGTTAAACTTATCTTTTATTTCTTCTTGTTTGTTACCCTTCAATGGGCGAGGGCCGGATGTAAAAAAGCATGTATACATTGCTTATTCTGTCACCCTCGTAAAATAAATTTCAATTCAATTCAATTCAATTCTCTCTCTCTCTTTCTCTCTCTCTCACACACACTCTCTCTCTCTCTCTCTCTCTCTCTCTCTCTCTCTCTCTCTCTCTCTCTCTCTCTCTTTGCGTGCGCCTAAAATGTGTGTGTGTGTGTGTGTGTGTGTGTGTGTGTGTGTGTGTGTGTGTGTGTGTGTGTGTGTGTGTGTGTGTGTGTGTTCCTCGCTGTGTCTCTAGTTGTGTGAGCTTTTGTACGTGTACCTCTGCTTGTGTGTGTATGTGTGTGTGTGTGTGTGTGTGTGTGTGTGTGTGTGTGTGTGTCTGTCTGTCTGTCTGTCTGTCTGTCTGTACGCGCTCGTCTTTATAAGAACATTAACAGTCACAAATGGTTTGCAAAAAAACATAATTCTGTCTTCTGTGTACGTACATGTTGCTACACGGGAATCGTGCACAGTGCATCAAAGCTTCTATGATGAGTATAATTATGCAGGTTGGTGAACGTTATGTCAACGAGGTTACACTCTTGACGTTTCAAACGTGATCAATTGGCACTCTACTTCCCGTGTAAACCAGTTAGGATCACTGCCTCATGCAGGCGCATTTGTAAACATTTGATTTATTAAGAAATTTCAACTTACACACAGCAAGCAGCCAGGGTTTTAAAATGTTGTGTGTGTGTAAGTGGAGGGATGGTCTCATCCCACGTAAAACGCCTGGCCAGATTTGTGACGGTAAGCCGGGTTGTTTTCACGGCAAGAAGGGTGCCATAAAGAATAACTGCATGAGTTTGTATTCATTATTTGCATGATATTTATATTATATATACCTTAGTAATAATCTCTTTTTTTTCTTTCAGGCGTTCGACATATCTCTTGACTCGGTAAGTTTATTCTTCAAACTCCAGGCATACGTAACAGTTTAATGAAGTTACGAACTATGAGAGGAAGCGGAACATGTTTCTTGAACTCTTTTACAATTATCAGGGGCCGTATTGTACGGTTCCGACATGCAGCCGCGCACGCCTGCCTCCCGCGGGTAAAAGCGACTTCAGGCGCTGTAGGCTACAAATATACATGCTAAAACATCAAATCACAAATCAAAAACCGTAACGTTCAAGAATAAAAAAACAAGAAAGCTAAGTTGTTGGAACGTTTGTTATTGACAAAACAATACGTTACAGTCACAGATATTTCGACCCAGCGGTCTTTTAAGTGCACAGACAAACAACTATTAATTCAACAACAAAAAAAGACTTAGCTCGCACAAGCGAGGCAATCATAACGTTCAAGGTCGCTGCGAGGTCACGTTTTCGTACTTTTTGACTAATCAGCTGAGCTATCGTTGAGTCTTATTAGTGAGCTGTGTCCGTCTGTTGACAAAAACAATAACTTTAAGGTGTGATCGTCACACTCCTGGCCGTGTATAACATCTCGGCTTCTTTTCAAATACATGTAGATTAATTCGTCGAACAATTCCAACTTACCACAGCCAGCAATCAGGATGTTCTTTCATGTTGTGGGACCAAGTAGAGGGATAGTCTTATCCCGTATTAACACCTGGCCTGAGTATGCATGGATGACTTCTCTATTTGGTGCGTATAAATCCACCATTACTCGGTGTTCAGTTCCGGAAAACATACATAAGGTAGGCTTACATGTATTACGCCTTTTCGTGATAGTTTACTATGCTGAAATCATACAGATGGAGAACATTTTGGAATAAACGCATCAGTCTCCAACACGGTCGCTCTGGAGAATCCATTCCACACGTTGTGGTGACCAGCTATCACGACGTGTAGAACTTGGCAAACGTGTGTCGAAAAAGATACATTTGATGACGTTCCACGTACACGAACATGTTCTCTTCTTTTTTTTAAGTGAACTTTCCAGACCTCCGTTTTGATTTTAATTACAAAACCTGTCTTGAGTCCGTTAAATCCCGTGCGGTGATCATGCAGTTGTACGCTTGACGTAATTGTGACTATGGTTATGAGATCTTTAGACTTGCTGTATTGTATTTCTGATGTTGTTGAGTTTTGTGCACGCTAAAGATCCCAAACTCTCTTTTTGAGATGAACAAAATAGCCTGACAGCTGGTAGTATAGAGATAGATATGCACCAAACCGAACCACTCAGATCCCTAGAGCGTAAAGACAGTATGCGACAGCCAGTGTAGAAACTTCACCGATAACATTTATAATTTTATGCACTATAGGTTGCACAAATACGTCATGTAAGTCCGGATAGCCTGTCATATCATGTACAGCTTTATGTCAGAGAGCTTTTTCATCAAAGTCATTTTGAATTGATTGATGTAATGATTCTTTACTGTTTACACGTACCTCTCTCTCTCTCCCTCTCTGTCTCTCTCTTTTTCTCTTTCTCTCTCTCTCTCTCTCTCCCTCTCTCTCTTATTACATGCTGTTTCTTTTACAAAACTTATAAGAAATATTATCAAGCACCTGGCAAAATATAACTGTACTCTCTGATTATATTGAAAAACATGATTATATATAATACATGAAGGATTTTTTTTTTTTATTTTTTTTTTATACAAACACATATTTCTCTGTTATATATAATTTTCAAGCATTGCTAAAGAATCCTAATGCATCTTAAAATGTCTTATTGGTTGCTTGACATGTTAATTATGGTAAATATGTCATTTGTACTATAGTTAAACTTATCTTTTATTTCTTCTTGTTTGTTACCCTTCAATGGGCGAGGGCCGGATGTAAAAAAGCATGTATACATTGCTTATTCTGTCACCCTCGTAAAATAAATTTCAATTCAATTCAATTCAATTCTCTCTCTCTCATTCTCTCTCTCTTTCTCCCTCTCTCTCTCTCTCTCTCTCTCTCTCTCTCTCTCTCTCTCATTCTCTCTCTCTCTCTTTGCGTGCGCCTAAAATGTGTGTGTGTGTGTGTGTGTGTGTGTGTGTGTGTGTGTGTGTGTGTGTGTGTGTTCCTCGCTGTGTCTCTAGTTGTGTGAGCTTTGTACGTGTACCTCTGCTTGTGTGTGTATGTGTGTGTGTGTGTGTGTGTGTGTGTGTGTGTGTGTGTGTGTCTGTCTGTCTGTCTGTCTGTCTGTCTGTACGCGCTCGTCTTTATAAGAACATTAACAGTCACAAATGGTTTGCAAAAAAACATAATTCTGTCTTCTGTGTACGTACATGTTGCTACACGGGAATCGTGCACAGTGCATCAAAGCTTCTATGATGAGTATAATTATGCAGGTTGGTGAACGTTATGTCAACGAGGTTACACTCTTGACGTTTCAAACGTGATCAATTGGCACTCTACTTCCCGTGTAAACCAGTTAGGATCACTGCCTCATGCAGGCGCATTTGTAAACATTTGATTTATTAAGAAATTTCAACTTACACACAGCAAGCAGCCAGGGTTTTAAAATGTTGTGTGTGTCTAAGTGGAGGGATGGTCTCATCCCACGTAAAACGCCTGGCCAGATTTTTGACGGTAAGCCGGGTTGTTTTCACGGCAAGAAGGGTGCCATAAAGAATAACTGTATGCTTTTGTATTCATTATTTGCATGATATTTATATTATATATACCTTTGTAATAATCTCTTTTTTTCTCTTTCAGGTGTTGGAAATATCTCCTGACTCGGTAAGTTTATTCTTCAAACTCCAGGCATACGTAACAGATTAATGAATAGTTACGAACTATGAGAGGAAGCGGAACATGTTTGTTGAACTCTTTTATAATTATCAGTGACTGGGCCGTATTGTACGGTTCCGACATGCAGCCGCGCACGCCTGCCTCCCGCGGGTAAAAGCGACTTCAGGCGCTGTAGGCTACAAATATACATGCTAAAACATCAAATCACAAATCAAAAACCGTAACGTTCAAGAATAAAAAAACAAGAAAGCTAAGTTGTTGGAACGTTTGTTATTGACAAAACAATACGTTACAGTCACAGATATTTCGACCCAGCGGTCTTTTAAGTGCACAGACAAACAACTATTAATTCAACAACAAAAAAAGACTTAGCTCGCACAAGCGAGGCAATCTTATCGTTCAAGGTCGCTGCAAGGTCACGTTTTCGTACTTTTGGACTAATCAGCTGAGCTATCGTTGAGTCTTATTAGTGAGCTGTGTCCGTCTGTTGACAAAAACAATAACTTTAAGATGTGATCGTCACACTCCTGCCGGTGTATAACATCTCGGCTTCTTTTCAAATAGATTAATTCGTCGAACATTTCCAACTTACCACAGCCAGCAATCAGGATGTTCTTTCATGTTGTGGGACCAAGTAGAGGGATAGTCTTATCCCGTATTAACACCTGGCCTGAGTATGCATGGATGACTTCTCTATTTGGTGCGTATAAATCCACCATTACTCGGTGTTCAGTTCCAGAATACATACATAAGGTACATGTATTTCGCATTTTTCATGATAGTTTACTACGCTGAAATCATACAGACGGAGAATATTTTTGAAATAAACGCATCAGTCTCCAACACGGTCGCTCTGGAGAATCCATTCCACACGTTGTGGTGACCAGCTATCACGACGTGTTGAACTTGGCAAACGTGTGTCAAAAAAGATACATTTGGTGACGTCACACGTACACGAACATGTTCTCTTCTTCTTTTTTTTTTAAGTGAACTTTCCAGACCTCTGTTTCGATTTTAATTACAAAACCTGTCTTGAGTCCGTTAAATCCCGTGCGGTGATCATGCAGTTGTACGCTTGACGTAATTGTGACTATGGTTATGAGATCTTTAGACTTGCTGTATTGTATTTCTGATGTTGTTGAGTGTTGTGCACGCTAAAGATCCCAAACTCTCTTTTCGAGATGAACGAAATAGCCCGACAGCTGGTAGTGTAGATATAGATATGCACCAAACCAAACCACTCAGATCCCTTGAATGTTAAGACAGTATGCGACAGCCAGTGTAGAAACATCACAGATAACATTTATCATTATGCACTATAGTTTGCACAAATACATCTTGTAAGATTTGATAGCCTGTCTTTTAAAGCTTTATGTCAGAGACCGTTTGCATCAAAGCCATTTTGAATTGATTGATGGACTGATTCTTTACTGTGTACACGTACCTCTCTCTCTCCCTGTCTGTCTCTGTCTCTGTCTGTCTCTGTCTCTCTCCTTCAGTCTCTCTCTCCCCCTCTCTCTCTCTCTCTCTCTCTCTTTGCGTGCGCCTAAAATGTGTGTGTGTGTGTGTGTGTGTGTGTGTGTGTGTGTGTGTGTGTGTGTGTGTGTTCCTCGCTGTGTCTCTAGTTGTGTGTGCTTTTGTACGTGCACCTCTGCTTGTGTGTGTATGTGTGTGTGTGTGTGTGTGTGTGTGTGTGTGTGTGTGTGTGTGTGTGTGTGTGTGTGTGTGTGTGTGTCTGTCTGTCTGTCTGTCTGTCTGTCTGTCTGTCTGTCTGTACGCGCTCGTCTTTATAAGAACATTAACAGTCACAAATGGTTTGCAAAAAAACATAATTCTGTCTTCTGTGTACGTACATGTTGCTACACGGGAATCGTGCACAGTGCATCAAAGCTTCTATGATGAGTATAATTATGCAGGTTGGTGAACGTTATGTCAACGAGGTTACACTCTTGACGTTTCAAACGTGATCAATTGGCACTCTACTTCCCGTGTAAACCAGTTAGGATCACTGCCTCATGCAGGCGCATTTGTAAGCATTTGATTTATCAAGCAATTCCAACTTGCACACAGCAAGCAGTCAGGGTTTTAAAATGTTGTGTGTGTGTAAGTGGAGGGATGGTCTCATCCCACGTAAAACGCCTGGCCAGATTTTTGACGGTAAGCCGGGTTGTTTTCACGGCAAGAAGGGTGCCATAAAGAATAACTGTATGCTTTTGTATTCATTATTTGCATGATATTTATATTATATATACCTTAGTAATAATCTCTTTTTTTCTCTTTCAGGTGTTGGAAATATCTCCTGACTCGGTAAGTTTATTCTTCAAACTCCAGGTATACATAACATTAACAGTGTAATGAATAGTTACGAACTATGAGAGGAAGCGGAACATGTTTCTTGAACTCTTTTACAATTATCAGGGGCCGTATTGTACGGTTCCGACATGCAGCCGCGCACGCCTGCCTCCCGCGGGTAAAAGCGACTTCAGGCGCTGTAGGCTACAAATATACATGCTAAAACATCAAATCACAAATCAAAAACCGTAACGTTCAAGAATAAAAAAACAAGAAAGGTAAGTTGTTGGAACGTTTGTTATTGACAAAACAATACGTTCCAGTCACAGATATTTCGTCCCAGCGGTCTTTAAAGTGCACAGACACACAGCTATTAATTCAACAACAAAAAAGACTTAACTCGCAAAAGGTGCAGCCGATGGGGAGAAGACACAAGCGAGGCAATCATAACGTTCAAGGTCGCTGCGAGGTCACGTTTTTGTACTTTTTGACTAATCGGCTGAGCAATCGTTGAGTCTTAATGGTGAGCTGTGTCTGTCCGTGGACAAAAACAATAACTTTAAGGTGTGATCGTCACACTCCTGGCCGTGTATAACATCTCGGCTTCTTTTCAAATAGATTAATTTGTCGAACAATTCCAACTTACCACAGCCAGCAATCAGGATGTTCTTTCATGTTGTGGGACCAAGTAGAGGGATAGTCTTATCCCGTGTTAACACCTGGCCTGAGTATGCATGTATGACTTCTCTATTCAGTGCGTATAAATCCACCAACACTCGGTGTTCAGTTCCGGAAAACATACATAAGGTAGGCTTACATGTATTACGCCTTTTCGTGATAGTTTACTATGCTGAAATCATACAGTCGGCGAACATTTAAAATAAACGTATCAGTCTCCAACACGGTCGCTCTGTAGAATCCATTCCACACGTTGTGGTGACTAGCTAACACGACGTGTAGAATTGGCAAACGTGTGTCAAAAAAGATACATTTGGTGACGTTCACAAGTACACGAACATGTTCTCTTCTTTTTTTTAAGTGAACTTTCCAGACCTCTGTTTTGATTTTAATTACAAAACCTGTCTTGAGTCCGTTAAATCCCGTGCGGTGATCATGCAGTTGTACGCTTGACGTAATTGTGACTATGGTTATGAGATCTTTAGACTTGCTGTATTGTATTTCTGATGTTGTTGAGTTTTGTGCACGCTAAAGATCCCAAACTCTCTTTTTGAGATGAACAAAATAGCCTGACAGCTGGTAGTATAGAAATAGATATTCACCAAACCAAACCACTCAGATCCCTTTAACTTAAAGACAGTATGCGACAGCCAGTGTAGAAACTTCACATATAACATTTATCATTATACACTATACTATAGTTTGCACAAATACATCTTGTAAGTCTGGATAGCCTGTCTTTTAAAAACTTTATGTCAGAGACCGTTTGCATCAAAGCCATTTTGAATTGATTGATGGACTGATTCTTTACTGTGTACACGTACGCCTCTCCCTCTCCCTCTCTGTCTCTCTCTTTTTCTCTTTCTCTCTCTCTCTCTCTCTCTCTCTCTCTCTCTCAAGGAATATTACATGCTGTTTCTTTTACAAAACTTATAAGAAATATTATCAAGCAGCTGGCAAAATATAACTGTACTCTCTGATTATATTGAAAAACATGATTATATATAATACATGAAGGATTTTTTTTGTTTTTTTTTGTTTTTATACAAACACATATTTCTCTGTTATATATAATTTTCAAGCATTGCTAAAGAGTCCTAATGCATCTTAAAATGTCTTATTGGTTGCTTGACATGTTAAATAAGGTAAATATGGCATGTGTACTATAGTTAAACTTATCTTTTATTTCTCCTTGTTTGTTACCCCTCAATGGGCGAGGGCCGGATGTAAAAAAGCATGTATACATTGCTTATTCTGTCACCCTCGTAAAATAAATTTCAATTCAATTCAATTCAATTCAATTCAATTCTCTCTCTCTCTCTCTCTCTCTCTCTCTCTCTCTCTCTCTCTCTCTCGCTCTCTCTCTCTCTCTCTCTCTCTCTCTCTCTCTCTCTCTCTCTCTCTCTCTCTCTCTTTGCGTGCGCCTAAAATGTGTGTGTGTGTGTGTGTGTGTGTGTGTGTGTGTGTGTGTGTGTGTGTGTGTGTGTGTGTGTGTGTGTGTGTTCCTCGCTGTGTCTAGTTGTGTGAGCTTTTGTACGTGTACCTCTGCTTGTGTGTGTATGTGTGTGTGTGTGTGTGTGTGTGTGTCTGTCTGTCTGTCTGTCTGTCTGTCTGTCTGTACGCGCTCGTCTTTATAAGAACATTAACAGTCACAAATGTTTTGCAAAAAAACACAATTCTGTCTTCTGTGTACGTACATGTTGCTACACGGGAATCGTGCACAGTGCATCAAAGCTTCTATGATGAGTATAATTATGCAGGTTGGTGAACGTTATGTCAACGAGGTTACACTCTTGACGTTTCAAACGTGATCAATTGGCACTCTACTTCCGTGTAAACCAGTTAGGATCACTGCCTCATGCAGGCGCATTTGTAAACATTTGATTTATTAAGAAATTTCAACTTACACACAGCAAGCAGCCAGGGTTTTAAAATGTTGTGTGTGTCTAAGTGGAGGGATGGTCTCATCCCACGTAAAACGCATGGCCAGATTTTAGACGGTAAGCCGGGTTGTTCTCACGGGAAGAAGGGTGCCATAAAGAAATAACTGCATGAGTTTGTATTCATTATTTGCATGATATTTATATTATATATACCTTTGTAATAATCTCTTTTTTTCTCTTTCAGGTGTTGGAAATATCTCCTGACTCGGTAAGTTTATTCTTCAAACTCCAGGCATACGTAACAGCTTAATGAATAGTTACGAACTATGAGAGGAAGCGGAACATGTTTCTTGAACTCTTTTACAATTATCAGGGGCCGTATTGTACGGTTCCGACATGCAGCCGCGCACGCCTGCCTCCCGCGGGTAAAAGCGACTTCAGGCGCTGTAGGCTACAAATACACGCTAAAACATCAAACCCCAAATCAAAAACCTTAACGTTCAAGAATAAAAAAACAAGAAAGCTAAGTTGTTGGAACGTTTGTTATTGACAAAACAATACGTTACAGTCACAGATATTTCGACCCAGCGGTCTTTTAAGTGCACAGACAAACAACTATTAATTCAACAACAAAAAAAGACTTAGCTCGCACAAGCGAGGCAATCTTATCGTTCAAGGTCGCTGCAAGGTCACGTTTTCGTACTTTTTGACTAATCGGCTGAGCAATCGTTGAGTCTTAGTGAGCTGTGTCCGTCTGTTGACAAAAACAATAACTTTAAGATGTGATCGTCACACTCCTGCCGGTGTATAACATCTCGGCTTCTTTTCAAATAGATTAATTCGTCGAACATTTCCAACTTACCACAGCCAGCAATGCGATCAGGATGTTCTTTCATGTTGTGGGACCAAGTAGAGGGATAGTCTTATCCCGTATTAACACCTGGCCTGAGTATGCGTGGGTGACTTCTCTATTCAGTGCGTATAAATCCACCAACACTCGGTGTTCAGTTCCGGAAAACATACATAAGGTAGGCTTACATGTATTACGCCTTTTCGTGATAGTTTACTATGCTGAAATCATACAGTCGGCGAACATTTAGAAATAAACGCATCAGTCTCCAACACGGTCGCTCTGTGGATTCCGTTCCACACGTTGTGGCAAACGTGTGTCAAAAAAGATACATTTGATGACGTTCCACGTACACGAACATGTTCTCTTATTTTTTTTTAAGTGAACTTTCCAGACCTCTGTTTCGATTTTAATTGCAAAACCTGTCTTGAGTCCGTTAAATCCCGTGCGGTGATCATGCAGTTGTACGCTTGACGTAATTGTGACTATGGTTATGAGATCTTGAGACTTGCTGCGTTGTATTCCTGATGGTGTTGAGTTTTGGGCACGTTAAAGATCCCATATTTTTTTTCGAGATGAACCGAACGAAATAGCCTGACAGCTGGTAGTATAGAGATAGATATTCACCAAACAAAACCACTCAGATCCCTAGAATGTAAAGACAGTATGCGACAGCCAGTGTAGAAACTTCACAGATAACATTTATTATGATGCACTATAGTTTGCACAAATACATCGTGTAAGTCCGGATAGCCTGTCATATTAAGCTTTATGTCAGGGAGCTTTGCTATGAAAGCCATTTTGAATTGATTGATGGACTGATTCTTTACTGTGTACACGGACCTCTCTCTCTCTCTCTCTCTCTCTCTCTCTCTCTCTCTCTCTCTCTCTCTCTCTCTCTCTCTCTCTCTCTCTCTCTCTCTCTCTCTCTCTCTCTCTCTCTCTCTCTCTCTCTCTCTTTGCGTGCGCCTAAAATGTGTGTGTGTGTGTGTGTGTGTGTGTGTGTGTGTGTGTGTGTGTGTGTGTGTGTGTGTGTGTGTTCCTCGCTGTGTCTCTAGTTGTGTGTGCTTTTGTACGTGCACCTCTGCTTGTGTGTGTATGTGTGTGTGTGTGTGTGTGTGTGTGTGTGTGTGTGTGTGTGTGTCTGTCTGTCTGTCTGTCTGTACGCGCTCGTCTTTATAAGAACATTAACAGTCACAAATGGTTTGCAAAAAAACATAATTCTGTCTTCTGTGTACGTACATGTTGCTACACGGGAATCGTGCACAGTGCATCAAAGCTTCTATGATGAGTATAATTATGCAGGTTGGTGAACGTTATGTCAACGAGGTTACACTCTTGACGTTTCAAACGTGATCAATTGGCACTCTACTTCCCGTGTAAACCAGTTAGGATCACTGCCTCATGCAGGCGCATTTGTAAGCATTTGATTTATCAAGCAATTCCAACTTGCACACAGCAAGCAGTCAGGGTTTTAAAATGTTGTGTGTGTGTAAGTGGAGGGATGGTCTCATCCCACGTAAAACGCCTGGCCAGATTTTTGACGGTAAGCCGGGTTGTTTTCACGGCAAGAAGGGTGCCATAAAGAATAACTGTATGCTTTTGTATTCATTATTTGCATGATATTTATATTATATATACCTTAGTAATAATCTCTTTTTTTTCTTTCAGGCGTTCGACATATCTCTTGACTCGGTAAGTTTATTCTTCAAACTCCAGGCATACGTAACAGTTTAATGAATACGAACTATGAGAGGAAGCGGAACATGTTTGTTGAACTCTTTTATAATTATCAGGGGCCGTATTGTACGGTTCCGACATGCAGCCGCGCACGCCTGCCTCCCGCGGGTAAAAGCGACTTCAGGCGCTGTAGGCTACAAATATACATGCTAAAACATCAAATCACAAATCAAAAACCGTAACGTTCAAGAATAAAAAAACAAGAAAGCTAAGTTGTTGGAACGTTTGTTATTGACAAAACAATACGTTACAGTCAGATATTTTGACCCAGCGGTCTTTAAAGTGCACAGACACACAGCTATTAATTCAACAACAAAAAAGACTTAGCTCGCACAAGCGAGGCAATCATAACGTTCAAGGTCGCTGCGAGGTCACGTTTTCGTACTTTTTGACTAATCAGCTGAGCTATCGTTGAGTCTTAGTGAGCTGTGTCTGTCCGTGGACAAAAAAAGATAACTTTAAGGTGTGATAGTCACACTCTTTCCCGTGTATAACATCTCGGCTGCTTTTCAAATACATGTAGATTAATTCGTCGAACAATTGCAACTTACCACAGCCAGCAATCAGGATGTTCTTTCATGTTGTGGGACCAAGTAGAGGGATAGTCTTATCCCGTGTTAACACCTGGCCTGAGTATGCATGTATGACTTCTCTATTTGGTGCGTATAAATCCACCATTACTCGGTGTTCAGTTCCGGAAAACATACATAAGGTACATGTATTACGCCTTTTTGTGATAGTTTACTATGCTGAAATCATACAGATGGAGAACATTTTGGAATAAACGCATCAGTCTCCAACACGGTCGCTCTGTAGAATCCATTCCACAGGTTGTGGTGACTAGCTATCACGACGTGTAGAACTTGGCAAACGTGTGTCAAAAAAGATATAGTCAGTCGGCTAAGGACCGTTTTGGTTACTTTTTGGCGTCACGTTAGCAAACACATTTTTCTGATAGATTTTAACACCACAACACTAAATCTAAAGTTTTGGGGCAATATTCCAAACCACCGGTGAGAAAAACGTTGGTTTGTGTGTATGTTTTCCTTCTTTGGCGTTACTATTCTTGTTTTGAGGGTTGGGTTCATAAAACGGACATAAAACTTAAACCGCTTGACAGAAATTCTATAACTGTAAATCATTCGAAAGGGAAGGCATTCATGTACACGTTTGTGCCACTTAAAATGACGTCATTATCTGTTTGTTTTTGTGAAATTGACAAGAAGAGCGGGGTAGTAGTTGCGCTGAGAAGGATAGCACGCTTTTCTGTACCTCTCTTCGTTTTAACTTTCTGAGCGTGTTTTTAATCCAAACATATCATATCTATATGTTTTTGGAATCAGGAACCAACAAGGAATAAGATGAAAGTGTTTTTAAATTGATTACGAAAATTTAATTTTGATAATAATTTTTATATTTTTAATTTTTAGAGCTTGATTTTAATCCAAATATAACATATTTATATGTTTTTGGAATCAGAAAATGATGGAAAATACGATGAACGTAAATTTGGATCCTTTTTAAAAAAAAAATATGTTTTTTACAATTTTCAGATTTTTAATGACCAAAGTCATTAACGAATTTTTAAGCCACCACGCTGAAATGCAATACCGAAGTCTGGGCGTTGTCGAAGATTACTTGACCAACATTTCAACCAATTTAATTGAAAAATGAGAGCGTAACAGTGCCGCCTCAACTTTCACGAAAAGCCGGATATGACGTCATCAAATACATTTATCAAAAAAAAGAAAAAAACGTCTGGGGATATCATACCCAGGAACTCTCATGTCAAATTTCATAAAGATCGGTCCAGTAGTTTAGTCTGAATCGCTCTACACACACACACAGACACACACACACACACACGCACATACACCACGACCCTCGTCTCGATTCCCCCCTCTACGTTAAAACATTTGGTCAAAACTTGACTAAATGTAAAAAGGAGGAATAATTGCAATCACACACACACACACACACACACACACACACTTACACACACACACACACACACACGCACGCACGCATACACACACACACGCGCGCGCGCGCACGCACGCACGCACGCACGCACGCGCGCACACACACACACACACACACACACACACACACACACACACACACACACACACACACACAAAGACACATACACAAACATACCGACAAAATGACAGACATACACACAGTGAGACAAACCGACACAGAAACACGCACACATGCACGCACGCACTTATGTACGCGAACAAAGACGTAGAGATGCTTATAGAGAAACAATTACGCAACCAAAAAAACACACAGACAGACAAACTTCATTCTTGGTAGAGAAATGCATTTCTTTCTGCATTGCTTTCTCTTTAAGTGCACCTACCTCGCAGAGAGAGAGAGAGAGAGAGAGAGAGAGAGAGAGAGAGAGAGAGAGAGAGAGAGAGAGAGAGAGAGAGAGAGAGAGAGAGAGAGAGAGAGAGAGAGACAGACAGACAGACAGAGAGACAGACAGACAGACACAGAGAGAAAGAGAGAGAGATAGACAGACTGATAGACAGACAGAGGGAGAGACAAACAGACGAACAGACAGACATAGACAAACACACAAACAGAGACACACAGACAGACTTCACTATTGTATGTGCAAGTAATTTTGTTAAACCACACGTTACGTTCACCACTGAACGTGTAACAATGTAAAACGTTATTACTATCTCTTTATATGTGTTTACTTGCATTGTGATCCTGGGGGGGGGAGGGGGGTATAAATGTATGTAACGCGCAATACATGCCTTTTAACTTACTAGAATTGGAATTTTCATTTAAAGACTAGCATAAGAGTGTGACACGTGGTTCATTCGTTATTACCTTATTACAAAAAGAAAAAGAGAACGGCACTGACGCTACCGGAAATAGAATTTATCAGTGAAATTCTACCATCAATTTAGTAATCGATGCGATGTAAATTATCCTAAAACTGTGGTATGATCACGACATCGTTTAGCATTTAGGATCAAATGGTGCCAATGTGTCCACAATGCACTAATCACAGACAACAGTTATACGCTTTACGTACATGTAACTCTCCAACTGACATTGTCTGCCACTTGAAACAAATGACTTTCGAAGGAAAATTAACTCCAATATATAAATATTATGTATGATTTTTAATAATTACTTGCACTTTTTGAAAATAAAGCTTTTTCTACGATAATGTGTTTACCCCCTAAATGTATAAGTCATCCGGTAGAAAAACCGGAAGTATCGTGTACTAAGCATATGTATATGTTTAAAAAGTTAATTGTGTTAATGTAGAACATCTTGCCTATGTATATGTTTAGGTTTTGAATACTTTAGGGGAAAAGCATAGCCATTATTCAGTCATCTTTAACTAACACCCCTAATCTCAGGGCCCATTTTGTTAGTGGGGGTAGGGTTTCAATCAGTCAAAAATCACTTTCATTCAATATTGTCTGCCATTTCAAATACATACACGTAATTGCACAATTTCTTGAATTTTAAGATGCTTTAACTGACTATACCAAGAAAACCTGCACTTTTTGTAGAATTAGTTTTTTGTCCATGATTTATCTTTAAAAATGTCAATTCTTACGACAAAAAATGCTAACAGTTGCCTCACCAGACGACACGTACCTACGACGTGAATCGTGTCTGCCAATTAAAATGCATATATTTTGAAATAAGGGGAATCATAACATATTTCACTGTAAAGTGTCTCACTCTAATATCTTCTGGGTTCATGGTGTATTTGGTTAAGTGAATTGCAGATAAGGTTTTTTGAAAATGACAGCTATACATATATTTTATTAAAACTGAAACTGGTGGAGTGAAAAACAGACCTGTTTTGAAGAAGTCGTACTAAAATCATTTATGGCCTTGAACTTCACAGTTTGCGTGTTATCTTTTAAAGAAAACACGTTTTCATCACTAACAATGACCTAATTTACACATACATATCGGTCGGTCATAGTCGCGTTTTTTTAGAGAGGTAGTGTACAAAATGTCGTTTTGTACGTTTAAATTACATGTCCATTATTTTAGTCATATATCAATCAATAAGTAAATGCGCATACTTTTATTAAACGTTACTTTCACTTTAAGATCGCTTCTAACATTTAGTATAATTTCTGACAAATGCACGCTATGTAATAAATTGATAATATTATGGACGCCATGTGGTAAAACCGGAAGTTGAATTATTTTGCGATAGCAAAATCCTTTTACAATGATCACTTTCCTTTTATATTGAGCTGATCTTTAACGTTATGGGTAAAAATCTAACAGATTGAACCAAATTATCCTTTTTCAAGCCTGTGTATGTGTAAACTCTTTTTTGCTTCGACCCGGTTCGGTTTTCGGAGTTGATTCAGAATCATCCATTATTTATCTTATATGTCTGTTGTTGTCCTCGGTAAATTAACAATTGTTGATGTAAAATAATTCTAGCTGTGAGAATAAACAATTTTCAAGATGTTTTTGATTGCGGTTTCAACCAGGCGTTCTGTTAGCTATACATATCGATTGAGAAAATGTCATTTCCTGTTTTGTCGTCCGCATGTTATACAGATGTTGTTAAAAATAAAACTGTGTATACGAATTAGGCATTTTACTTGCTGTCTGATGGCAACAATCTTTAGCTTTCGTTTAAGGTATAATTTGCTTATATCCGTATGCAGTCAAGCGGTACATGACGTTTTTTTGTAACCTACCCCCTGCGTCATGGCTGCATTTTTGCAGAATATGGGTCATGTTACAAAAACGCTTCTCATTCTTAGGTGGTTGGGTTTAGCCATTTGTCGTTTACCGAACTGTGGCTGCAAATAAAACGAACTTTCCAAAAAACATAATATCTAATGTGACCACCAAAAGTAACCCTCCCACTATAGCCAGCCAGGTGACTAATACATTTGGTGACGTTCCACGTACACGAACATGTTCTCTTATTTTTTTTTAAGTGAACTTTCCAGACCTCTGTTTCGATTTTAATTGCAAAACCTGTCTTGAGTCCGTTAAATCCCGTGCGGTGATCATGCAGTTGTACGCTTGACGTAATTGTGACTATGGTTATGA
This sequence comes from Littorina saxatilis, assembly GCF_037325665.1. Taxonomy (NCBI): domain Eukaryota; kingdom Metazoa; phylum Mollusca; class Gastropoda; order Littorinimorpha; family Littorinidae; genus Littorina; species Littorina saxatilis. Next base: position 55,011,582 of record NC_090252.1, read on the forward strand.
GATCTTTAGACTTGCTGTATTGTATTTCTGATGTTGTTGAGTTTTGTGCACGCTAAAGATCCCAAACTCTCTTTTTGAGATGAACAAAATAGCCTGACAGCTGGTAGTATAGAGATAGATATGCACCAAACCGAACCACTCAGATCCCTAGAGCGTAAAGACAGTATGCGACAGCCAGTGTAGAAACTTCACCGATAACATTTATAATTTTATGCACTATAGGTTGCACAAATACGTCATGTAAGATTTGATAGCCTGTCTTTTAAAGCTTTATGTCAGAGACCGTTTGCATCAAAGCCATTTTGAATTGATTGATGGACTGATTCTTTACTGTGTACACGTACGCCTCTCCCTCTCCCTATCTCTGTCTCTCTGTCTCTCTCTTTCTCTCTCTCTCGCTCTCTCTCTCTTTCTCTCTCTCTCTCCCTCTCTCTCTCTCTCTCTGCGTGCGCCCAAAATGTAAGTGTGTGTGTTTGTCCGTGTTTCTCTCTGTGTCTCTGGTAGTGTGTGTCTGTCTCTGTGTGTGTGTGTGTGTGTGTGTGTGTGTGTGTGTGTGTGTGTGTGTGTGTGTGTGTGTGTGTGTGTGTGTGTGTGTGTGTGTGTGTGTGTTTTGTTATTGTGTGCGTGTTTGCTCGCGCTCTTTTATATTATTGCTACACGGGAATCGTGCACAGTTTCACAAAGCTTCTCTAATGAGTGTACTTATGCAGATTTGTGAAATTTATTATCAATTTGCAAAACGTTTTTGAAGCTAGACATTTCAAACTTTATATGCAGTAAGAGTCCCGTGTAGCAGTTGGGGTTGATTTAATGATATAGGTAAGCATCTAAAGATGCAAAAACCGAACAGTAAATCACAGGTGTTGTGTTGCATCAGTCAAATTTTACACAAAATGCATGCTCAAAAAGCGGCCAAATTCGTCTGCTACGCGAGACTTCAAAATCCCCGCGGCGGCAAGCCGTTGGCTGTGACGTCACTCACAGAAATTGGAAGCGAAAGTAGCGACGCTCGGTCTGCGTCTTTGCTGCAGCCGTGGATGCGCACGTACTCCCGACATCATGCCGAGAGAGTGTGCTGCTGCCGTATGTTCGGAGTTGCAAAAAAAGGATCCAGGTTTTTTTGTTTTCATTTGTTTCCATCCGACTCAGGAATGGGCTGTGAAATCAACCCCAACTGCTTTATCTGACATTAAAAAGAGCCTGTTGGGGTCCTTTAAGGGACATTAGACGTTGCGTATACACAAAACACGACAGTGACCCGGACAATTGGCGAGGATCTGTTATAATAGATTCATGTCTTGAGGTCATGAAACTCTTCAATCGGCACCCTCATTCCAGTGTTAACAGTTCGACCCAACGTATCATATATTGCCAGGGGTTATCATGAGATGAGAGTGTCCTTCCACTTGGTCGCATGCCAACCATTAACAGCATGGATGATTTTTGCGCACATTGGGAATTGTCTATGAATTTTGTCACGAGTCACTAGTGAGCCAACCTTTTTTCACGGGACGAAGGCTGCCATAAAGAAAATCCGCATGAGTTGGTATTCATTATTTGCATAATATTCATATTACATTTGTTTTTCATTTCAGGGGTCGGAGGAGTACGAAGCTGAAAGAGACTTGGTAAGTATATCCTTCAAGCACCAGGCATGCGTAACAGTTTAATGAATAGTTACGAACTGTGAGAGAAAGCAGAACATGTGTCGTGAACTCTTTTATAATTCTCCAATACGTTCTCTCAGTCTGGATAATCTTTCATGTGTAGCTTTCTGTCAATGAACTTTCTTGTCGAAGCAGTAATACTTGGTGGAATCACTATGTGTGTGTGGTGTGTGTGTGTGTGTGTGTGTGTGTGTGTGTGTGTGTATGTGCGTGCGTGCGCGCGTGCGTGTGTGTGTGTGTGTGTGTGTGTGATCTTTAATAGAAGAACAGTAAGAGTCATACATGTGTACAAAACAAATATTCAGTCTTCGGTGTACGTACATATTGCTACAAGAGAATCGTGCGCAGTGTCACAAAGCTGTTCTAGTGAGTGTGAGCTGGTGGGTGAAAGTTATGTCCATGAGGTATCACGTGACACTCTTTACCTGTCAAATGTGATCGTCAATCGACACACTCTTTCCCGTGTACACAGCTTGGCTCACCGCCTCACATCTGACCAGGCTTTTACATGAGATAAAACCATCCCTCCACTTGGTCACATACCATCCCTCCACTTAGTCATATACCATCCCTCCACTTAGTCATATACCATCCCTCCACTTAGTCATATACCATCCCTCCACTTAGTCATATACCATCCCTCCACTTAAGTCATATACCATCCCTCCACTTAAGTCATATACCATCCCTCCACTTAAGTCATATACCATCCCTCCACTTAGTCACATACCATCCCTCCACTGGGTCACATACCATCCCTCCACTGGGTCACATACCATCCCTCCACTGGGTCACATACCATCCCTCCACTTGGTCACATACCATCCCTCCACTTGGTCACATACCATCCCTCCACTTGGGCACATACCATCCCTCCACTTGGTCACATACCATCCCTCCACTTGGTCACATACCATCCCTCCACTTGGTCACATACCATCCCTCCACTTGGTCACATACCATCCCTCCACTTGGTCACATACCATCCCTCAAAAGAGAGAGAGAGAGAGAGAGAGAGAGAGAGAGAGAGAGAGAGAGAGAGAGAGAGAGAGAGAGAGAGAGAGAGAGAGAGAGAGAGAGAGAGAGAGAGGGAGAGGGAGAGAGAGAGGGAGAGGGAGAGGGGGAGAGGGAGAGGGAGAGGGAGAGGGAGAGGGAGAGAGAGAGAGAGAGAGAGAGAGAGAGAGAGAGAGAGAGAGAGAGAGAGGGAGAGGGAGAGGGAGAGGGAGAGAGAGGGAGAAGGAGAGCGTACGATTCTTGTGTAGCGATATGTATCTTCGTGGAAGACTGAAAAAACAAAATTCTACACATTTACGACTCCTTGTATTCTTATATTGAAGAGCACACACACACACACACACACACACACGGCAGATTTATATAGCAGGGCTCCTAAAACTGCGTGTCCCTGCGTCCTAAACGCACTAGAAGCCAATAACAAGTACTAGAAATTCATGGAGGGGTTCCCGGGACGCACTAAGCTTATTAAAAAGAGCGGGTCTCGGGAGGCACTAAACTTAAAAAGAGCGGGTCTCGGGACGCACTAAACTTAAAAAGAGCGGTCTCGGGAGGCACTAAATGTACGTTCTTGTGCGTAGTCGTCAGCTAAGTGCAAGCACTTAAATGCCATGCTTGCGTACGTGCGAGTGAGTGTGTTTGTTGTTGAAATGTCTGGAATGTTCCAATAGAAAAAGACTCATTATAAAACACTACTCGTCATCACAAAGTGTTAGCAGTACACCGCGGGGATTTGGGGCCCCGGGAGTCTAACACTCCGATAGTCCATAGATCCTCTAAAAATTCAAAATGGGGGTTCTGGGACCCTCTAGGTGGGGCGTCCGTGGGTATATCCCTAATACGCACCGAATGGAGACGTTGTATGCCATTCACGCAAACTTGTCGTGCAATTATCTAAATAATGAACATTCCAAAGCAATTTCAGGAACATATGCGTCGCGTATACACAAAACAGCAATGACCTTAACAATTCGCCAGGGTCCGTCAAACTAGTTTCATGTATTGAAGTCATGAAACTCTTACTGCAATTTAAAGGCACAGTGCAGCTCACAGCCTTCGTTTTTCATTTTTGTTGCTGCTGAGTGCATTTACAGTTCAAAAATCCTCCTATGGTAGTAAAACAAACCCAAAACTACCCAACGACGACATCTGTGAAGCTCGACAGTTTCTTGTTCACGCGAGTGCATAAATTAACCAAGTTATCATAGTGGTGTTTGGCCGGAGTTCGATTCAACTGAGTGATTACGGCCTCCATTTTGTTTTACACAAACTCATGATGATGTCTGACATAGTTTGCCACTAGTGACGTGTCTTTTTGTGCATGATGTGATCTACCTGATCTAAATTTAGATCCAAAAATAGGTCAAGACCAGCCGGGACAGAGTCCGAAATTAATTCGTAAACAAAATCGCAGTTCTTGACTCTTTGGGTGCAAGTCAATGAAACTTGGTAGTTCTTCTAACGGATAGCTGCCTGAGGTATGACTAAAAGCCCCAGGGGCTCCGTGCACCTGGATTTGACAAGTTCAGTACCTTTAAGATAAAAAATATTAGGGGCATACGTTTTTGATTTGTGATTTGATGTTTTAGCTTGTATTTGTACTGCGCCTGAAGTCCTTTACCTGCAGAAAGCAGGCGCGCGTATCTGCCAGTCAGAAGCACGCAGAGTAAATCATTTATTTGTTCACCAACTATTGCAGGGGGAGACAGAATGGCCCCGTGTCTGATAATTATAAAAGAGTTCAAGAAACATTTTCTGCTTATTTTCCTAGTTCGTAACTATTCAGTTAACTGTTACGCATGTCTGTTTAAAGGATAAACTCACCTCGCTTGTTTGTGCAAGCTCGAACCGGATCTGTTAAAAAGAAAAAGATGATTATTACTCAGATAATTATACATAATATGGAGATCATGCAAGTTGTGAATACCAACGCTCACAGTATTTCTTCAAGGCGCCCTTCTTCCCGTGTTAACAGTTCTGCTCACCGTCTCATATCGGGCCTGACTTTTACATGGGATAAACCATCCCTCCACTTGGACACACACCAACACTCAACACCCTGACTGCTCGCTGTGGTGAGTTAGAACTGTCTAATGAATTAATTTAAGATTTTCTTCCTTGTGGCTTTTACCAAATTGATTCATAAAAAAACAATGTGCACAAAGAGCACCCAGGCTGTTCATTGTTGGTATGTGACCAAGTGGAGGGATGGTATGTGACCAAGTGGAGGGATGGTATGTGACCAAGTGGAGGGATGGTATGTGACCAAGTGGAGGGATGGTATGTGACCAAGTGGAGGGATGGTATGTGACCAAGTGGAGGGATGGTATGTGACCAAGTGGAGGGATGGTATGTGACCAAGTGGAGGGATGGTATGTGACCAAGTGGAGGGATGGTCTGTGACCAAGTGGAGGGATGGTCTGTGACCAAGTGGAGGGATGGTCTGTGACCAAGTGGAGGGATGGTGTGTGACCAAGTGGAGGGATGGTGTGTGACCAAGTGGAGGGATGGTGTGTGACCAAGTGGAGGGATGGTGTGTGACCAAGTGGAGGGATGGTATGTGACCAAGTGGAGGGGTGGTATGTGACCAAGTGGAGGGATGGTATGTGACCAAGTGGAGGGGTGGTATGTGACCAAGTGGAGGGGTGGTATGTGACCAAGTGGAGGGATGGTATGTGACCAAGTGGAGGGATGGTATGTGACCAAGTGGAGGGGTGGTATGTGACCAAGTGGAGGGATGGTGTGTGACCAAGTGGAGGGATGGTATGTGACCAAGTGGAGGGATGGTATGTGACCAAGTGGAGGGGTGGTATGTGACCAAGTGGAGGGATGGTATGTGACCAAGTGGAGGGGTGGTATGTGACCAAGTGGAGGGATGGTATGTGACCAAGTGGAGGGATGGTATGTGACCAAGTGGAGGGATGGTATGTGACCAAGTGGAGGGATGGTATGTGACCAAGTGGAGGGATGGTATGTGACCAAGTGGAGGGATGGTATGTGACCAAGTGGAGGGATGGTATGTGACCAAGTGGAGGGATGGTATGTGACCAAGTGGAGGGATGGTATGTGACCAAGTGGAGGGATGGTATGTGACCAAGTGGAGGGATGGTATGTGACCAAGTGGAGGGATGGTGATGTTCGGTATGTGACCAAGTGGAGGGATGGTGATGTTCGGTATGTGACCAAGTGGAGGGATGGTGATGTTCGGTATGTGACCAAGTGGAGGGATGGTGTGTGACCAAGTGGAGGGATGGTGTGTGACCAAGTGGAGGGATGGTGTGTGACCAAGTGGAGGGATGGTGTGTGACCAAGTGGAGGGATGGTGTGTGACCAAGTGGAGGGATGGTATTTTTTAGA
>NC_090252.1:55017819-55022819 GCF_037325665.1 Littorina saxatilis
CTCTCTCTCTCTCTCTCTCTCTATATATATATATATATATATAAATATATATATATATATATATCCCATGACCTCCCTTCTTTGTCTCTGTTACTTCAGTATGGGTATATATGTTGTATTTTTATAGCTCAATAAATACATCATGGACTCAAAAAAATATATGATAGTGCAGATTCCGATTTGGGCGAAGAACTACTTTGCTCCCGACCTTTGACCTCGCGCCGAACAATGTGACACATTTGTATGAAGTTCCAAAATCGTATTGCACGGCTCAGAAAACCATATCAGTTGCACGCAAAAATGAATCTCAGAACTGGTCTGATGTATGAGATGCAATAAGCAAACGTTTCTTTCATTATGAAAGCAATGCAGGTGGGAAAAAACGAACATTCAACTTACAAGGTAACCAGATGCTAGCGAACCAAAACAAAAACACGAGTACCCTCCCCTTGCTTCGTTAGCAGACGACTTTTGAGAATCTGTCAGACCGTCCTTACCTGGCACGGTTGGGCTTCGCTATCATCAGCTGTTTCACGTGTTTTGCGAGCAAGTCTACTCTTTTGCCTGGCTCTGCAGTAAGTCCACATTGGCGATGAAGGTATCTAAGAACTTAACATGTGTGTATTTTTCCGTAATCCAGTCATATTCTTTCAAAATGCAATCAAGCGGCGGTGACAGACTTGGGTCCTGTTTTCCTCGCACCCATACCAGTTTAGGTTCATGCAAACACACTCGCAAAACATGTAGATACATTTCAAATAGGGAGCAAATGGTTAAATCTACATATGTGTTCCCTAAAATTTGCTTCTCTGTCAATAAGACTAATTGTATAATAATGCGTTCGAAAAAAACAACGTGGAATCGATTCTGAATCGAGTCGAGTAAGCCAAATGGGGGCCAAACCGGTTTCCCCGTTCCGCCGACCTGAAACGCAAAAGAATTGTGCGCTTCAACTAAATGGATTTCTATACGACTTCATTACTTTCTTGCAACTTATGAACCTTTACTTAAAGCTTTTAAACGGTCTGAAAGTAGTGTTACCGCGTACTTATAGATGCACTCATTCGTTTTATTTTTTCAGCGACGGTCACTTAGTTTAAGGTTGCAAAAAGGCCAAGTCTCGCTGAAAACACTGTTTCACACTCCACAGATCGCAACAGTGCCGCTAGTAGTCTACACTTTGTGTTTGATGGTAGAATGGGATATACAGATTACAACACTCGTGGTTTTTTATATGGCTTGTATTTCAGTCAAGACCCAGCGGGAATATCAATCGAGAGCCACTCGCCAAAGGCTCGTGTCTCCCGATGATATTCATCCGCTGGGTCTTGACTGAAATACAAGCCATATAAAAAACCACTCGTGTTGTAACCTATACATATATTAAGACAATATACCTCAACTTAAACAACAGCTTTTATTTAATAAATCAGTTTTCATGCAATTTCAAGATTCTACGTGACCAAGCACCCGAATATTTAACTCACTTGTTTCAATCAACTCCTTCTCGGTATTCCACCTTCAAGCATAATCTGGCCTGCCCGAAGCCACGCATTGACATATTTAAAACTAGTCTTTCATACTCGGGAGCCTATGTCTGGAACTCCCTACCTACATGCTTAAAATCGATCATTAACCTTAAAACATTCAAAACACATCTGCAAAAATACATTCAAACATCACTTTAATGTGATGTGCCTGGTTGCTCAAACGTACGTATGCCTTCTATCCTTCTGAAATGTGCATGTGTTTGTCTTGAGTCAACTTGGTGTGTGTTCTGATAATGTATGGTTGTATTGCCCGTATTGTGATATCTGTATATCACATGTCTGTAAAGAATGATCTTATTCTTATATTACTAGTATTGCGTGTGTCTGTGTTTCATCATAAAAAGTTTGTTCCTATGTATTCCCATTTTGATTATAACCCTTTTGCTTAGATCAGGACCAGCTGTAAGAAAGGTCCGACGGAAGGACGCAGTGGCGGTCTGCTCTCTGAGGAGACGCTCACTCAGTCTGGCTCCACGACTTAACAGTCAGTGTCGTAAATAGAGGGCTTAGTAGGTAGCGGTGCCTGTGTCCCTTGCCAGGAACAGGACCAATACTGAACACCGTCGAAGTGACTCAGCAGCAGTGCAGTGTCATCTTCAAAGGGTAGCCTACCGCAGTGGCCTGACATCCTTCCCTGGAGTGTCTGTAAAATTAGTGAGGATGCCCAGGTGTCTGACCAACACTGGGGGCTCATTGATTCGACAAAGTCTGGCGGCGGAACGAAGTTTGGGGGCGGATGTTGCAGTGAGTGCTGGGACGGGGCGGCGTGGGTGCATACTGGGAGAAGGAACAAGCGTCGGGAAAAGACAAGCAAAAAGAGAATGAAACAAAATAAAAATAATTACATGAAGAAGAAAAGAGAGAAGAAAAGAGAAAAAGAGGGAAAATAGAAAGAGAAAGTGAACAGGAGAGAGAGAGAAAAAAAAAGAAGAACGAAAAAAAAGAAGGAAAAAAAAAAAGAGAAAAACAAAATACTGAGTGTTGCTGTCTACCGCTTGTAAACATGTGCTGTGATGTTTTCTTTATTTTAAGTATTATTTATATAATTACAGTCGAAACCGTTTATAACGAATCTCAGGGGAAAACGTTTTTTATTCGTTATAATCGATTTTCGTTATAACCGATTAGATCGGTTATGACGAAGACAAGAGGAAAACATTTGTTATAACCGGTTTCTTCACATTTTCAACGTAAAAATTGTAAAATGTTGGCAAATAAGTATTGATTTCTGTTGCATAAGTAATCTTTTTGTCATATCATTAAAACATTCAATGAGGTACATACATAATCGTACATGAGAGAGAGACTCAGAGAGAGAGAGAGAGAGAGAGAGAGAGAGAGAGAGAGAGAGAGAGAGAGAGATACACGGAGAGAGTGTGTGAGAGAGAGAGAGACACAGAGAGAGAGAGAGACACACAGAGAGATGGCGAAAGAGAGAGAGAGAGAGAGAGAGAGAGAGAGAGAGAGAGAGAGAGAGAGAGAGAGAGAGGGGGGGGGGTATGGGGCATGCAACAGGCCTAGGGAAAGCTGGAGATTCAAGTGGAGAATTATCAACTGTTATGTGGTCTATACAACGGTCAAATAAATGAATAATTAAGCAGAGAGATCGTTTTCAACAGAAATACCAAAGTTTGCCTGAAACAATAAACACACACACACACACACACACACACACACACACACACACACACACACACACACACACACACATCGAATTCTGTTCTTCAACAAATCTGTTTATTAGGCCATAACCTTGTACCCAAGAATGTAACAATGAAATAAAAACAACAACAAAAACAACAACAAAAGACCTGGTGTCTAGAAATTGATGTACAAAATAATGGCTTTGTTTTGCAGACGGAAAAGAAAATAGACAAAAAAACAACACTTAGATGTTTACTTAAACTATCAAGCAATTTACAAATAGAAACTGGTAAAACCATTCAAATAAATTCATTAGTAATGAATTTAATTATCCTTGTCTTTTGGAACTACATATTTATGGAAAAATGGATTCTTTTTTCAAACTAAAACTGAAGCACAAAAATAATCTGTACAACTTGACAGTGTTTACAAATGCTTAACTATCGCGACACTAGCAATCCAGTTGGATTAAAATAATAGTGTCGTTAAATAATAATCTTCCCATAAATGAACGCAAAATGAAATGGTCAACACAGATCAGTAACGATACATTTGAATAAGGAAAATTAGCTGCAGCGTAACTCTATAACAGAACAAACAAATTCAAGTTGCAAAAGTTATACCTTTGTTTCTGCTTTGCATTTTCGTTATAACCGGTTTGTTTTTAGTGATAACTAAGAACACCGCTGGCAGGGACAAAATAAAATGTATGTCACACGCATTCCTTCTTCGCCACTACTAAAGCAAACGTGTGCAAGATTGTATGTTACACGCTTTGATGCCGAAATCAATTATTTTGATTATGCATTTATTTCTGAAAATTTTTACCTTTACATACATTCAGTCACTACTTTCAACACTTTTGTTTTCAGTATTCATTTCAAGTGATCACGAACGTAGAAAAATGGGTATCAAAGCGTTGTTACATTTTGTTGTGCATTCTGAATAGTGTGCCAACAGGCCTTGGTCAGTCAACCACGTTGTATCTGTGTACTTCGTGTTTGACGGAAAAAAAATAACACCAACCCCGTTCTCCTGTATATAACTGAAAGCCACATTTTCTTCTTCATTCAATTTCGGTTTTCAAAAGCTTCGTCAACTTTCCACTTACACGACACGGTCCCTTTACCAAGCTTCAATGAAGAACCCTGAATACGAAAGCTCAAAACAAAACAATAGGTACTATTTTCACTATCGTCGTCTGCAACGAAAACCGAAAATGGTGAAACGCTTTGCTACGTACACAGAGGACGAAATTGCAAAGAAAAGATCGAACCTTACACCTGTGACGAGGAAAAGTTACATAGACAGTTCCGTGCGGATCTTACCACGTATCAACGTACATCCGATGCTCAGAACCTACAGATGGGTGACGCTTTTGCGATTGAGGCTTCGTCTTCAGCTCTAACACGCACGCAGACAGTCAGGCAGGTCTAATCTGCACCAGCGGTGATGGAAGGTTTGGATTTAGAAACACTCGAATGTTACTTCGACAAGATAAACGAACCAAAAGACGAAAGTGTGCCCCAAATTCGGAAAATATTCTTTCAAAGCTGCACTGTAAACAACATCAACATCACTGTGAGAAAGAGAACAATGCAAACACAACCAGTTCCCCTGTGGAACATTTCGGGTGGACTTTCCCACGACCTGACCTACAAAAATTATCCGTGTTCGTTCGCGCTTTGCATTCAATCTGTGTTCGTGCGCGCGTGTGTTTGTGTGTTTAGCTTTCGTTGGTTTGTGCTGTTTGGTTCCAAAAAAAGTTTATTTTTTTCATTGAAAGATTCAGAAACGTTGGTTGAT
>NC_090252.1:55030319-55107819 GCF_037325665.1 Littorina saxatilis
GCCGCCAGACCACATCACAAACAGAACTGAACAATGCACAGGTGTTGCTCACATAGAGAGACACACACACACACACACACACACACACACACACACACACAAACACACACACACACACACACACACACAAACACAGAGAAGCCGTATCTATAGAGAGATAGATGACAGTGTATTTTTCGCGTGGCTATAAATTGATTCGACCTTTGCACTTTTACAGTGAGGATAATTTACGGGTCCAATTTACGTTCTGGACACTGCGGTGACCTTCTAAAAATAGTAACAGAACGCCGGGAATATCCGAAGATGCCCCCTTCATACAAAAGTGCACCATACGAAGGAAGGGAGGTAAACGCTGAAAACATGGAGAAGATGAGAAGATAAGGAAGAGTTACTTATAATGGTGAAATGAACACAAAAACCAAATTCGGTTCAGCGCTGCGCGCTGAGAGCACGTGTTGAAATATCTCATCGATGATATTGTGTCCGGGGTGTAGCTGAATACGGTGTCCAAATTTGAAAAAGATCCACCGAGAACTTTGGCTTTGGTGTGTCGGTATGCCCGGGTAGCTGAGGTGGAACCAAAATAGCTGAGGTGGAACCAAAATCGGTTCAGCGCTGCGCGCTGAGAGCACGTGTTGAAATATCTCATCGATGAGGTTGTGTCCGGGGTCTCTCTGAATAAGCCCACCAAATTTGAAGCAGATCCATCGAGAACTTTGGCCGTGCATCGCGAAGACACAGATACACAGACACACAGACAGACACAAGTCGTATATATATATATATATAGATGTCCTGCTTCAGAAATTGTCAGAACCTGGTCAGTGCGCTGGCCTTTCCAAGTTTGTGACATTCCTCACAAAACATGAGTCCCGTATCGTGCTGAAGCCAAGGGTAACCTTTATGCAAAGTTGTTGGGAAGTTGTTAATTGATTTTGAATCATTTGCAGCCGAAGCAAGTTGTTTGCTGCTATCGCCTCGTCCCCTTCTGTTCATTGTTTCAAGGCAAGCTGAGGTTGACGTGTGAAACTGTTAAAATAACCCTTGCTTGACCGCGCAAATCTATTTTTGTGTGTAATAAAGCACTATTTATGCTGTCGGCCTGTAACTCCCAGAATTGTGTTCACAAAGAAAAACATGCGAGCGAGAAAAGACAATTCGCCGGTTTAGCCGCATAAAGTACATGACATGTCCAACAGCCAATCACAGCGCGATATAAACTCAGCTTGGCGTGCGCTTTTGCTCTGCCCATTCCGAATGCGCTTAACTCCGATGTAAAGTAGAAATGGGGTGGCGCTGTGGAACGTAGTACCAGCACGCGTTTAACGCGCTGAAAGGAATTGTAACGGGTCATTTTCGGATCTATGAAACGTCAATGGTGCAAAGCGCACTAGCGAATCATGAACGTGGTCTGCCCCTATTCTCCCGTTCACTGTATTTTTAAAGCAAAACAAGAACGCTCAGACGTGAATAACCATTCAGTCGATCGAATGCACTAAAATAAGTCCTGTTCCCCCTATCTTTCAATAATTAACGATATAGAGAGAGTGGGGGGGGGGGGGGGGAGAGAGAGAGAGAGAACAAAAAAAAAAGAAAGAGAGAGACATACACACACACACACACACTCACACCCACACACACACACACACATACACACACACACACACACACTGAGAGACAGAAAGAGAGAAGGAAAAAGAGACGCAGTGGTATGTCCGAAAGAGAGCGAGGTTATCAACATTGACCAGTGACCTAACGTGCGACTAAGTTATGCTTGTGTTGCCATATGACGACGGATAACACATGCCGCGACTTTGTGTTGTCCTGTGTATGAATTCGTCTTGTGTTTTTATGTGACTTTGTCCTGGGTGTCGCTGTTTTTTTGTTGAAATAGTGACTTACAATTCAGTTTGTGAGGAGATTTTGAAATAATTTACGCCCAAAAACCCACGTCATAAACAACCTATGATTGATGTTAGCAGCTGTAGGGATTGAGTCCCGCGTGACATCATCATGCCATTCTAGAAAGGATACACAACCTATAAGTTTGCATTTGCAGACGATGACATCAACATTGATTTTGCAGGAATGGTTGGTCCTATTAGACCAACAACCTCGTCATGAACGAGTGAGGGAGTAGGCCGATATCTAAATCTGCTGCTATAAAGCACACCAGGTTTATGCCTCTTAGGACCTGCAATGTGCAACAACCTGTTCCAAACAGACCAGGTACATTCTTAATGGCTGTCCGAGGAGAATAGAACTGATTACCGAGGAACAACTCGGACTGCCGCAGACACATTTCGCATAAAAAAACATGCTTCCTGTTTGCTCAAAACTGACTCGTTGCTCCTTGCCTTTTGGGTTCTGTTTCCCATTACTTTAACACTTTTATCTGCAACCTTAACGTCCCCATTTGGTACCCATTTTCTCAAGTGTAATGAAACATTTTGTTGCAGGGTCTTATCCGCTAACAACCTTGGGTGAGTAATATAGGACAATGCCTATATATTTTAAACATAAATGAAGTTATTTTAGCTTTGTTTTTTTACATTGATGAATTGTTAAATACAGCATGACTTCCCTTCTTTGTCTCTGTTAATCTAGGGAGAAAATATCGAGCGATATTTCTCCGTAGGCCTAAAGTTCGGCCATGACCTAGGCAAAATAACTTGCGCAGCCGCAGAAACAAGAAAATGGAAATCTTTTATGAAATGATTGGGAGCCACGCAAATTTGATCTCTTGATTCCGACCATGAACCCGCTGTTGATAATCTGGAAGGTCGAAACAGAAATGCAGATCTATCTCTGGCCGATTCATAGATTCAACCTACAAACTGCGACCTCATCTGTGATCAGATGGCCAAGCAATGCGTGAAATCTTTTACACTAAAGCCTTATGGCTCGTTTCGACAAGCATTAAACGGATGAAATTAACCACATGCAGTTTATTCTTCAGAAAAATGCACACAAAAAATGGGTTGGGTTCGGTGATTTGTACATAAACGTCTTCCTCGCGATAGATTCGCTGATTATTTTGTCTTATGAAGCCGTCATCAACACGAACACAATGATTGCAGAAGCAAACTCTGTACCTACACGACCGAGACACAAGACTGATTATTTCACAGCTGCAATGTGAATAGAGAACAAAGACGTTTTGGGTAAGCTTACTCACGTCAGGTCTTCACTGGCAAGCTAGGAACAGACGGAACATTCCGAACAAAAGTAAATGACGTCAAAGTCTCTTTCGCTTTGCGCAGTGTAACTTTGTCATGACGTCTTTTTGTGACGACAGTATACGCGACAATTTGTTCGCTTCCGGTGTCATTTTAGACTGAAAAGCAACTCAAAAGAAGGAGCTAAGCCTGTGTCTTGAAACAGCTGAAACACTCTTTTGGATTGCCGTTTCAATGTTAATGAAAAAGTTAAAGAAAAAAAACAAGGTTCAGTTGCGAACTGACAGCGGATTGAGCATTTATTCCTGTTGATGAAGCTTTATTCTCTCCGTCAACCAACAAGACTAGATTTGTAGCAGACGAAAAACAAAGTGTGCGTTTTTCCTGTCTTGTGAAGGCGATTATGTCGTTATAAGTTATCTGTACGTTGTGAAGACATTTCAAGACAAAATGTAGCTTTGATGCGTCACGGGATATAAGCTTATACGTTTTCATCCATGGAATTGTTTTTTTTTGTCTCGGCAGGGTGAATGCATTCATGATGTCTTTTCCGGAACTGGACAAAACTGGCCTTGCCAAGACTGAAACAAAATCTAGTTCTACAACTTCTAGGCTTGGGTTGATTGCCCATGGTGAATTTCCAATGATTTGTTTCCACATCCCATGACAAATTCTCTTTACTTTGGTCATGCCATATATACGTTACAGCTCCGTCCATCCATGGTATCGCGTGATATTTTGTCTCGACGGGTGAAATAATATAATGACGTCACTCTCGGCAGTGCCTCGAGTGACGTCATCATATTCATTGACCCAGTCTCGACAAAATATCAGGCGATACCATGGATGGACGGAGCTGTAACTTATACATACAGCATGACTTCCCTTCTTTGTCTCTGTTAATCTAGGGAGAAAATATCCAGCGATATTTCTCCGTAGGCCTAAAGTTCGGCCATGACCTAGGCAAAATAACTTGCGCAGCCGCAGAAACAAGAAAATGGAAATCTTATGAAGCCGTCATCAACACGAACACAATGATTGCAGAAGCAAACTCTGTACCTACACGACCGAGACACAAGACTGATTATTTCACAGCTGCAAAGGGTAAGCTTACTCACGTCAGGTCTTCACTGACAAGCTAGGAACAGGCGGAAAATTCCAAACAAAAGTAAATGACGTCAAAATCTCTTTCGCTTTGCGTGTAACTTTGTCATGACGTCTTTTTGTGACGAAAGTATACGCGACAATTTGTTCGCTTCCGGTGTCATTTTAGACTGAAAAGCAACTCAAAAGAAGGAGCTAAGCCTGTGTCTTGAAACAGCTGAAACACTCTTTTGGATTGCCGTTTCAATGTTAACCAAAAAGTTAAAGAAAAAAACAAGGTTCAGTTGCGAACTGACAGCGGATTGAGCATTTATTCCTGTTGATGAAGGTATGATTGAAGCTTTATTCTCTCCGTCAACCAACAAGACTAGATTTGTAGCAGACGAAAAACAAAGTGTGCGTTTTTCCTGTCTTGTGAAGGCGATTATGTCGTTATAAGTTATCTGTACGTTGTAATGACATTTCAAAACAAAATTTAGCTTTGATGCGTCACGGGATAATAAGCTTATACGTTTTTATCCATGGAATTGTTTTTTTCGTCTCGGCAGGGTGAATGAATTCATTATGTCTTTTCCGGAACTGGACAAAACTGGCCTTGCCAAGACTGAAACAAAATATAGTTCTACAACTTCTAGGCTTGGGTTGATTGCCCATGGTGAATTTCCAATGATTTGTTGCCACATCCCATGACAAATTCTCTTTACTTTGGTCATGCCATATATACGTTACAGTTCCGTCCATCCATGGTATCGCGTGATATTTTGTCTCGACGGGGTGAAAGAATATAATGACGTCACTCTCGGCAGAGCCTCGAGTGATGTCATCATATTCATTGACCCAGTCTCGACAAAATATCAGGCGATACCATGGATGGACGGAGCTGTAACTTATACATATTGCGCTTCAGATTTTATCCTAAAGTTGCTCTAATTTTTGTCACAAGATTTATACCATTAATTCCAGCAACCATTGTTCTTTCTGCAAACAAATTGATGAAGTCACTCACTCAACTCAATGCCCGTCACTCCTGTCAGGGTATGGGCCGCCAACAACAGCTAAATTGATGAAGTACAAACCATAAATGTAGTACATGTGCAAGTTTCAAAATGTTATGTCGCCGTGTGGCTTAGTGACTTTGAAATTTGACTAGCTACAAAACATGCCAATCAGGTCATCAAATACCAAAGTCAAGACCATTTTTGTGTGTGTCGCAGAAGTAAAAGATGACGAAAACATAAACAAAAACACTTCGTTTGATTTAACTTTTATCAAATAGCCTTGCAGTCTTGTTGCAAAAGTATTAACAAAACAAAACAAAGAAAAATACTGAATGTAATGCTTTCTAACTGGACTTTTCCCCACAATTAACGCCCCCTCACTCCCCTCCGTTGTGTAATACTGCAGCGTTCTTTTTGCAAACAATACTCAGCAGCCATGGCAACTGACATCATCGAGTTGAGTGGTCAAGGGAAATTATCACATACAAGTGCACTGTCCATTCCATTGTACAACAACCTTTGTTCTTTATGTGCACTTGTATTTGCAAATTGAAGACATTCTTGCTGCGTTGCAACACATCCTGAACCTTGTCGCATACTTTTGTAAGTAGTCTGAGAGCGTTTTTCCTGAGAAATATATTGTCCCTATACAATCAAAAATTATGTTACAAGGTCTACTTTGATCTTGCTCACAGGGGCTGCTCCACCACTGACACCATCCAGAATGAACATGTCATCAGGATTACAAAAAGATCTGAAGATTCTCATATTTGGCAAAGCTGGTTCTGGAAAAAGTACTCTCGGAAATTTTATCCTCGGAATGGAAGTTTTTGGAACGCAGCATGGCATGGAAAGGAAAACCAAAGACCATCAAACTAAAGTGAAGTATTTCCCAAGACTTCGTTGTCACATTCGGGTATGTACACGTTTTTTTCTTCTGCGTAGTATGACCTGTCAAATATGCAGGCTTGTATATACAGTTGAAGCCGCTCATAAAAAGTCGATTGTAAAAATGTTTCCCTTCCTTGTATCCGATTTTGTTTGTCTGGATACCTCGGATTAGAAAATTATTTTTTAATCTTCTTTTCTTACCCAAGGATCTTTTTTTGTTTGTATCAGATTTAGACAGTACGAGTTGAGTTGTTTGTGTGTGTTATTAGTGTGTGCGCAGGCACCGACAGGAACGTTTAATAATTAAGGTATGAATGTGTATGTTTAAACGTTGGACTCAAAATGTTATGTGGGTCATCGTTCTTTTTTTATCCGCGATAACTAAATCGAAGCGTTTACAGAAGATGCCAGAACGTTTCATCGGCGTATTCCCTCGTCAATGAAAGCCAGGAATGTAATGTTTCGCTAAAACTGTGTGTCCTCAGGCTATTTCAAAGCTGAAACCAAATGTCTGCTAAATCGGCCGAAAAACACCAGAGATCTAATTGAGGACAGAAGGATAGACAGACACAGACACAAACACTGCAAACAACAGAAACAAACGCATGACAAAATGGAATGAAATCGATACGCCCCCTTATTTATGGAGAGGTCGGGGTGGTTAAAAATTGTAATGGGTTTCTACTCGTTTAAAATAATAGGTGCTGGGAGTATATACATGTTTAAGTTTGAGCGTTACAATCTGCTCCCATCATGTATTGAGGAGTCATTCAAACACGAGGATTTTTTGTTCAGGTGTCTGTCTAAGATGACATTGTATCGGATGTTAATCAATCAATCAATCAATATGAAGCTTATATAGCGCGTATTCCGTGGGTACAGTTCTAAGCGCTTGTCGAAGAGTTGTCAACACAGGACTAACAAAGAAACTAACATCTACAGACGGACACGAACCCTATCACACACTAGCAAACCCTGATAAACATACAACAAACAACTGTTTAACAATAATGTACACATCAATAGCTAGGTCCAAACAAAATAATATTAAGCACAAAGAAAACACCGCTCACAGAGCACAGCACAAGAATGTCTTTTGGGGCACAACACATCACGTCGAGCATGAAAGTCGCAGCCAGCTACGGGAAGAACTGAGTCTTCAACCTACTCTTGAACGCGTCAAGAGAGGGGCTCTGGCGAAGCTCAAGCGGCAGGGAGTTCCAGACGGAGGGGCCCGCGGAGGGAAATGCACGCTGACCAGCAGATGCGAGTTTCGAGCGAGGGATGTGGAGGCGGAGAGGGTCAGCAGCAGAACGAAGGGGACGGTCGGTGGGCTGGGTGTACAGGTCCAGGGAGGATTGAAGGTACTCGGGAGCAGAGTCGTTGAGACACTTGTAGACCAGAGTGGACAGTTTGTAGGAGATTCGGGTGTTGACAGGGAGCCAGTGCAAGGAGCGAAGTAGGGGGGTGATGTGGTCTCGCTTCGTCTTCCTCAACGTCAGCCTGGCAGCGGCGTTCTGGACTCGTTGTAGGCCATGAATGGATGAGGCGGGGAGACCAGCCAGAAGGGAGTTGCAGTAGTCCAGACGACTGAAGATGAGGGAGACAACCAGCTTGACACAGGCGTCGTGGGTGAGGTAGCGACGGATGGAGGCGATGCGTCGTAGGTGGAAAAAGCAGGTCTTGATGATGAAGGAGATGTGTGTCTGCATGGAGAGAGTGGAGTCGAGAAAGACGCCAAGGCTCTTGACAGCAGGGGAGAAAGGAACAGTCGCGTCATCCAGTCGGTCACAGTGAGGGAAGCAATCTTCTGTCGTGTTCCAACGAGAAGGGCCTCCGTCTTCTCACTGTTCAGCTTCAGCTTGTTCTCAGTCATCCAGTTCTTGATGTCAGTGAAACAACTGGAGATGGATCCAAGGAGATCGTCAACGTCCTCCGGCTTGGCGCTGTTCTGGAGCTGCGTGTCATCGGCAAAGGAGTTGTAGTTCAGGCCGTGGCGTTCGATGACCAGGGAGAGGGGTTGGGTGTACAGGGTGAAAAGGACAGGGCCGAGGACAGATCCTTGTGGGACGCCGAAGCGGACAGGGACAGGCTGAGAAGAGAACGAATCAGTGGTGACAGTCTGAGAGCGGTTCTGGAGGTAGTTCCTAAACCAAGAGAGAGCGGTGTCGTGAATGCCGAACGTGGAACTGAGGCGATCGACGAGTAGCTGGTGGTCGATCGTGTCGAAGGCCGCGGAAAGGTCCAGCAGCACAAGGGCAGAGACGAGACCGCTATCTGTTGCGTTCAGGAGGTCCGTGGTGATTCGCAGGAGCGCCGTCTCGGTGCTGTGGTGAGGGCGGTACGCTGACTGGTACACTGGCATCAGCGAGTTCCGAGACAGGTGGGCGCTCAACTGCTCCAGGATGATACGCTCCAGAAGCTTGGAGAGGAAGGGCAGGTTGGACACAGGACGGTAGTTCTTCAACTCGTTGACGTCAAGGCCGGGCTTCTTGATGAGTGGGCGGACAACGGCAGACTTGAAGCAGTCGGGAACGACGCCTGTGGCCAGGGATATGTTGATGATATCTGTGATAGACGGCAGGTGCTTGCCCAGACACTTGGTGAAAAGGAAGCCTGGCAGGGGATCTAGCTCGCAGGTCTTGATGGCCGTCTTGGTGATGAGTCGCTTGACGTGGTTTTGAGTGACAGGCTGAAAGCACGTGAGGGGGGAGCCGGAGAAGGAAGGGGAGGGTGGGGACGGGACGAAGGGCTGCTGATCGAGTGTTTTCCGAAGCTTGTCAATCTTGTCCTTGAAGAACTCCGAGAATAACTCCGGGATATCCTGTGGTGGGTGAGCAGTGGGTAAGGGGGCAGCGGGGGAGGAGCCCAGGATAGAGGACATGATGGAGAACAGCTCCCTGGATGATGAGGCGTTGACGATGCAGTCGTGGAAGTGCTCGATCTTGGCAGCAGTGATGGCTTGCGTGACTCGAAGCACCGCATCCCTGAGAATCTGCCTGTGAACCTCCAGGCCAGAGTGTCGCCATGCACGCTCCGCTCGCCGTCTCTCGATCTTGGCGGCTGTGATGTCCTCAGAGAACCAGGGAGCCGGCTGTCGCTCAGAGACTGCGCATAGAGATGGCGGGGCGTGTTTGTCGAGGAGCTGGCGCAGAGTCAAGCTGAAGAAATGGGCGGGGTCAGTGGACGGGTCTCGCTGGGCAAGCAGCAGGGCAGCTTCGTCTCCAAAAGCATTAGGACCTCAATCTGACTAAACACGGTCGTTAAAGGGAGGGAGTCTTCTATTGAGGGGGGTTGGGGAATGAGGGGGGGGGGTGCATTTACACTCGTTGCTTTTTTAAATATTAAACATTATTTCGTCTGTTTAAAGCCACAACCATATATCTCAAAATATTTGATTTTTCAAATTTTATATTTTCTGATAGAGCTTAATATAACTATTACAATGGTATTTTTCTGAGTAAAAAATATGACATAACAACTGAGTTATGGAGGATATATGGTTTATGCGCTAAGCTTTCACCCTCTGCCTTTCAAAGCCACAACCACACACACAGAAGCACGCTGTTTTGATTTTGAACTGAAGGCATGGGTTACAGCGTGTCAGTGCCCCGCCACAAGCCTATGTTTCATCAGCACAGGCTTGTGGCTTTGGTGAAATGTGATAAACACTCACCCCTCCACCCGCCAAAGTGCAACAAGTGCCAGATAACACCCTGTGGTTATAGCTACACCGGCTAGGAGGGGCCTGCTCTGGTGGTAAAAAGGGGTCAAAGTGCCAGAGCCTGCTTCTTGCTTTGAGAGCTGTCAGGTGTCACCAAGGAGCGGGAAGTTTACAACCCAACATCTGGAATTGCTCTGTGAGTCCAGGATAAGGGACCTTCCCACGCAGCAGATACAATTAATATCAGAATGACTATCAGAATACCGCTGTGTGCAAATTCACTTTGCTCTGGAATTTTCTTGAGGAAAGACTGACTTGTGGAGAAACTTCAGATTTATACTTCTTCTTGTGGTAAGTATCAGTCATGCTTAAATGAATGTTAACTTTAGTTAAATTTTGATAAAAGTGTTGATACTGTCAGTACACTTGTCAGTTAGTAATCATTATGGTTGAAATGTGAAATGTTCCCATTGTGATGTCTAGCCTAGAAACAATGTAATGATTGATTAATATTCTATTTCATTTTTCATCCGATGGAGACCGCGGTGGTCAATCCTATACACTTTGCACTTGTGTAGGAACATTTTTGTCTAGTTATGTTCTTGCTTACACTTACTTTACTGAAATGCTATTTTAAATGTTAGTCAGTGTATTAAATGGTAAAAATATAAAACTTCCAGAAAGGACATGTTTATCTTTTCTTTGATTAACACCTCTCTTTCTCTTTCTCTCTCTCTCTCTCTCTCTCTCTCTCTCTCTCTCTCTCTCTCTCTCTCTCTCTCTCTCTCTCTCTCTCTCTCTCTCTCTCTCTCTCTCTCTCTCTCTCCTAATTCAAAAGAAATTGATGACTGCTGAGTATCTTCTCCAGGGAAAATATTTAATTTCTCTCTCAGATATTCAAGTTTAAGACATTGCTTTTCTTGTTTTCTTTAACAACAAAAAAGAAAAAAAGAACACCTTGATTTTATTTTATTTTATGTTTTTCTTTGTGGTCTAGGCATTTGCTGAACCTGCCTTAAAACAATGGATGAGGACACATGGTCAGAGTGTGACGAGGACATTTTTGTCAGCATCATCACTGACACTGCAGATCCTTTGCCTTCACAAAGTACAGGTATTGCTGCATTTTTTTCAAAGGCGTATTTCTCAGAAGGTGCTTTAATCTACGCCAAATTAACATTTTGTTTGGGGAGCTAAACATACATAATTATTAGTAATTTGTTTTAACAATAACAGATGGAATACCGGTATTGTTTATGTGCAAGCATTTTATTTATTGTGGTAAAGTTGACCAAGCAGCAGAAAAGATGGGAAAGAGCACATATTTGTTAATACAGCTTGTTTTGTCCAGCAGTGAATGACAGAACTTGCTTGCTTGCATTATTCCAGCTGGAATTTAAAGATTAATTTCATTATTTATGTACAGGTGGCGATAACGAGGGGCTTGCTGCTGTAATTGGAGAGAGTAACAGGCAACACTCACTACAACAGCTCAAGGTCCGTCTTCACAACAAGCGTCTTAATCGCCATCTGACCAACAATGGGATGGAAAGGTGCTCAGTTTACGCAGACGGGAACTGTTTCTTCAAAGCAGCGTCTCTGCATCTGCAACCCCATGATGCAGTTTCCTTGAGGGCAGCTCTGTGTCACCACATCCGACGAAACATTGAACATTACATCAGCTTCTTCACCTGCACTACGACTGACGAAGCCCTCGCACAGATTGATGCCATGGAGGAAGGTGGTGTTTGGAACACTGCAGCCAATGACATCTTGCCCTTGGTACTTGCAGACTACAGCAAAAGAAGGGTGAAAATATTTTCAAGCCGTCGACATCAGAGTATTGTGGACATCTCGCCCTCAATGCCAAACACATCTGTGGATGCATTCAGTCCCATCTACCTGGCACTGCTTGCTCCTGAGGGAGAACCAGAACACTTTGATGGTTGTCTTGCCAAGAAACGACACTTGTACCACCAGTTCAGCCGACATGTCTCCCATCCATCCCACCAAAGTGCTGGATCAGCTGAAGCAGTTGTGTCTAGCCCCAGTACCTGTAGTTCGCCTGAACGAGATGGAACACCTGATCCCCGTGGCTCACCTGAACCGTCTGCAACACGAGATGGGACCCCTGATCCCCGTGGCTCACCTGAACCGTCTGCAACACGAGATGGGACCCCTGACCCCCGTGGCTCACCTGAACCGTCTGCAACACGAGATGAGACCACTGACCCCCGTGGGTCACCTGAACCGTCTGCAACACGAGATGGGACCCCTGACCCCCGTGGCTCACCTGAACCGTCTGCAACACGAGATGGGACCCCTGACCCCCGTGGCTCACCTGAACTATCTGCAACACGAGATGGGACCCCTGACCCCCGTGGCTCACCTGAACCGTCTGCAACACGAGATGGGACCCTTGACCCCCGTGGCTCACCTGAACTGTCTGCAACACGAGATGGGTCCCCTGACCCCCGTGGCTCACCTGAACTGTCTGCAACACGAGATGGGACCCCTGATCCCCGTGGCTCACCTGAACCGTCTGCAACACGAGATGGAAGCCCTGACCCCCATGGCTCACCTGAACCGTCTGCATCAACAACTAAGTCGCTGTCAACAATTTACAACACTCCTCCCAAAAAACCAGGCCGGAAAAGAAAATCAAAGCCAGAGGCATGGAAAAGAAATCAGCAAAAAAAGGCAAGACTAGAAGGGAAAGAGTATGTTAATTGCAGAGGAAAGGTAACAGAGGCCAGAAGTGTGAAACCTGTAGACTGCAGCAAATGTAAGTTGAAATGTTCAAGTCACATCAACATGGATCAACAAAGTTCCATATTTGATGCGTTTTACGGGCTGCAAGACTACAATCGACAGAAAGATTACATTTGCACCCATGTGACGCAAAAGAACACGGTGACAATACTTGACGAAGAAACCATGACTCCCAAGAAGAAGACAAGGCAAGTGGCTCGGAAGTTCTTTCTTACAGTTGATGGCGAGAAAGTGCAAGTTTGTAAACGCTTTTTTCTGGGAACTCTCTCTGTTGGACATGCTTATGTTCAACACGCTTTGGGAAATGCCCAAGATGGAGTATTCAGTGGTCAGGATGGAAGGGGCAAACACACCCCTGGAAACAAAACAAGCGAAGAAGACAGGAGAAGAGTTCGAAAACACATCGAATCTTTTCCTTGCCTTGAGTCACACTACTGTCGAAAGTCTTCAGGCAGAAAGTTCCTGGACGAAACACTCTCCATAAAAGAGATGTACAGGCTTTTCACACAGGATTGCGCATCAGAAGGCGTTGTGCCAGTTAGTAGTAGTATTTACCGCCAAACCTTTGTAACTGAGTACAACTTAGCATTTCATAAACCTAAAAAAGATCTGTGTCTACTCTGCTCACTTTATCATGACGCCCAGAAAAACAACACAGTAACGCCTGAACTGGAAGCTGACTATAGAGAACACCAAGAAAAGAAACAGGAGAGCAGACAAGAAAAAACAAACGACAAAAAGCTAGCACAGGAAAACAACGAGATCAGTGTGGCGACATTTGATTTGGAGTCAGTCTTGTCAACACCCTGCAACAACATCAGCCAAACACACTACAAGAGAAAGCTGGCGGTTTACAACCTCAGTATCTACAACCTTGCTTCAAAAGAAGGACAGTGTTTTGTCTGGGATGAAACCCACGGAAGAAAAGGCTCCTGTGAGATAGCAACATGCTTGTTCCATCACCTGAAATGCCTTCCACCACAGGTGAAACACGTCATTTTGTACAGTGACACCTGTACTGGACAGAACAGGAACCAATATGTTGCTGCTGCTTTACTCCAAGCAGTGCAACAACTTCCTAACTTGGAGTGTATTGATCAAAAGTTTCTTACCTCCGGACATACACATATGGAATGTGACAGCATGCATTCAGCAATTGAAACAGCAAAAAAGAAAATTCAAGTCGCCATCCCAGATCAGTGGCATTATGTTATTGAATGTGCACGATTGTCACAGCCATATACAGTTCATGAACTGGAATTCGGTGATTTCATCGACTATAAGAAGGTGGCAGCTTCAACAATGCGGAACACCAAAACGGATGCTGCCGGCAACCGCATCAACTGGCTACAAATATCATGGTTCCGCTTCAAAAAGGAGGATCCAGACACTGTTTTCTTCAAGTACCGGATGAAGGATGACTTCCAGCAGCTCAAGATCAGGGGCGGTCGCCGTGGCAGAACACCTTGCATGACCACAGAGCTACCGAGTCGCTACTTGGAGAGGCAGCCAATCTCGGCTGTTAAGAAAGCTGACCTGATGGATCTCTGCAGATTGAATGTGATCCCACAAAAACACCATCATTTTTATGAGGGATTGCCATGCAGCTTATCTGCTCCTGACCGGCTACCAGAGCCAGACATCACAGAGGATGTCGACACTGACGAGGGTTAAACACACAGATTTAAGTGATGAAGTTCAGATGAGCTTACTCTACAAATTTTGTGTTTAACTGAACTTGAATTTCTATCTGTAAACTACTTGATTTCAAATTAACGTCAGTTAAACTTTCGGAATCAAATTTTCTTGTGCCTAGATTTGACATGTTTTCATCCTGGACTTAAAATAACTTTGAGTGACGTGTGTTGTGCCTGTGAAGAAAATAATTATTCACATCGGATAATCAGTGTATATCCAGGTAAGCGGTCATTTTTTCACCTGTTTGAAATTACTGACCACTTTAGATTATTACTGTACATACTGACAAAAAATGTACTAACAGCATGCTATTGATGCACAAACACTGGTACACAGTTTACAACCAGAACCCTTACCAGATGTTGGTATAACGTCTGAATACACTGTCAATTTCAGGTATGAATGTTGTCTTGGGAGTTCAAATACTTGGAATAATAGGTTTCACAAGTTGAGTACCGAAACGGTTTGATATGTTGAACCCTACACAAAAACCGAAGGGTTACCCCAAAGCCAGTGCTTGGTTATTGCCCCAAAAGTTGCTTATAATCAAAGTAAAGTTTGCAACCATAACCCTGCAAGTGTCTCGTGTTAGGTTCTGACTCTGTCCATGACAGTCCGTGGAAATGAAATATAAAGCCCACAAGCCTACATCGACTCATTGTAATGTTGTTGTTGTTACCACCCCAAATTAATCAGTATTCTGCTTAAACCACAGTCATTTTTCTCTACACTAGTAGCTTATTGACCAGAAACCAGTTTAACAGTGAGATAAAATTCTGAAAGCCACAACCCTACAACGGGGAGATACTTGCTTGTGGCCTGACTGCCTGATCTCAGCTGGGTGCTCACAGAAAAGCCACAACCCTACAACGGGGAGGTGTTTGCTTGTGGCATAACAGCCTGATCTCAGCTGGGTGCTAACAGAAAAGCCACAACCCTACAACGGGGAGGTGTTTGCTTGTGGCATAACAGCCCGATCTCAGCTGGGTGCTCACAGAAAAGCCACAACCCTACAACGGGGAGGTGTTTGCTTGTGGCATAACAGCCCGATCTCAGCTGGGTGCTAACAGAAAAGGCACAACCCCACAACGGGGAGGTGTTTGCTTGTGGCATAACAGCAACTCATTGTTCATGCTGTCTTCCCAGAACCAGAACCAAATATAAGTTTTAAATGTATATTGTGTATCTTTCTTGTACACATTTTCAGCAAAAAACTGTATCAGTAATAAAAATGCATAAATATCTACCAATGTGCGGAATCTTGTGTATTTATTTGAAAAACTGGAATTTTGGAGAGTGGCTGAACATTTCAATCGAGCATTACTCAAAATGGCTAAAATTGAGATGTGTGGTTGTGACTTTAAACAGACGATTTTATGACACTTTCAATAAAAACTGTCGATTTTGTCACTCATAGAAATATCGGAATTTGAATCACAAGAGTAATATTTCCTATTGCCTCATATATTGAAAATATATAGTGTTGTGTTTGATTGAAAAGTCTGCTTTGAAATAAAGAAAACCGTTAAATAAACAATCTCTTTCTTTTTGGAACAAGACAGATAAAAATTAAACTTCGTCTACTCTTTATCATTTTCTGAGACCAACATTATTTAGTTTTGTTGTGTTTAATGTTGCAAATATCTAAAAATGAAGAAATTCGTTAAACTTGCTGTATGTTATGTAATTTACATATTGTGTGTGATACGTGGAAAATGTGATACTATTTAATTGCATGTGTGATACAGGGACAATGTGATATATGTAGGCCTAGGCCTATACTAGTGACTACTGTGCGTGATACATGAAATGTGATATGAATGCTGTTTTTATATGTTATACTCTTACTTTCTGCCTATGTCTTAATCCCAAGCGCAAGACAAATTCTTCTATGTGAAAATTGAAGCCAATAAATTTGAAGTTGAAGTTGAAGTTGAAGTTGAAGTTGCTTCAAACCTTCGACTTCCAAGATCAGAAAAGCCAACCAATAAATAAATGAACATCCTATTGAGTCTGGAACACGAAACTGGCATAGTAATGAAATGTGAGAGATTATGGCGTCGCCATTTTATGACCTTTAGCCTCCAAAGGTTCTTTCTCAAATTATCTTCAGGTCGTTCTCTACTGTCTCTGTCTATCTCTCTGTCCCTCTCTGTGTGTGTGTGTGTGTGTGTGTGTGTGTGTGTGTGTGTGTGTGTGTGTGTGTGTGTGTGTGTGTGTGTGTTCTCTCTGTGTCTTGTTTGATAAGGAAGGTTAGAGAGAACCAGAAGTATTTAATTGTGCATTTAATTGACTGAATGTTAAATCACGCTTCAGCGATCTTGTTATCAAACCCTAATTCCACCCTCTTCTTCTTTCCGTTTGTAAACTGGAAGGGGTGATTATGTAGAGGTTACATGCCGAGTCTCAGTAATTGTTAAA
Organism: Littorina saxatilis; assembly: GCF_037325665.1. Classification (NCBI taxonomy): domain Eukaryota; kingdom Metazoa; phylum Mollusca; class Gastropoda; order Littorinimorpha; family Littorinidae; genus Littorina; species Littorina saxatilis. The sequence continues at coordinate 55,047,047 of NC_090252.1, forward strand.
AATAATGGTCGAAGTTTGCGGATCATGAAAAATGCGAGCTTTAGCGAGACGAGGTATGTAACCTCTTTATTTCTCCTTTCTTCAGTTATTCAAAGAACAGAGGAGTTTTTGTGCGAATTCTATTCACTCGACCAGTCTACCTGCGCAGGCGATTGAAATAATGCACGATTGTATAGTTCCGTGAAAATCATTCAATTCTGTTAACACTTCTTGTAAGTTTCTCTGTTTTGGACTAAAATCAAGTACACAGTTATGTTGCTATTCCCCCCTCTGCTTCTTTACCTCTGTAAACTTGTAAAGCTAGTTATTTTTCGATAATGACCCAGCAACCAAACAAATAACGAGCCAGCAACAGCCTGAATCCTCGATAGTGCAATGGGTTGAGAAGTTGCTCTGTTTCGGTACTAATTTTTGCGACTGAAAAGTTCCGAACGCTCTAATGTACGAAGTATGCATCTCTGGAGCAAACAAAACAAACATACCGCATTTAAATTAACAACTACAGGCCTGAACACATGAATCTCCATATAAAATCCAGGAGTTCGGTTGTTTTCTGAATCTAGATCTGCCGTGCACAAACGTTCATCACAAGCAAATTCCCAAGGCAAGTAACTCATACTTTGTCTAGCGACAAGAGTAGTTCCCCTTCTTTTCACTCCGTTTCTCCGACCACAGATTGAAATCCGACGGTCAGTTTTCAACAATATTTCATTTTATAAACAGATCACACGCAACCAAATGCACACATCTCCTCAATTTAAAGAACATAAAGCGGTTTCATTCACTATTTTCCCCACTATTTTCCCCAGAAAACTAAACTTCATGCAGTTTTTAGCGTTGGAACACGGGTGCAAAAGTTCGTCTGCTAGTCCCATTTGACGAAAGAACATTATCCTAAGCGAGAAACACGAACGTCAAGTTCAAATCAAACCTGACACACACATTTTGACCCGTGCACAAAACGTTGTATCGACAAACGAAGCGCAAACAAGACATAATAATAAAAGCAAAGAAAATAGCAACAACATATGCAAACATCTAACAAAGCCGAGCAAACAGAATGACAGGTCTAATGAAAAACAAAGAGGCACTGAGTCGGAAACAAGATCGCGATTCTTTCCTTCGCTGCACGACGCAAATCTTCTGTGACCTTTGACCCAACGTAGCTTCCACATTCGATCACTAAGCCTAATATTTACAACTGAAAGCCGAGGGAGTGGAATACCGAGATGAACCTACATAACTGTGCATCCTCAAACCTGACATATTCATCCCAACATTTTATGAACTCAAAAACACAGAAAGTTGCTTTCACACGCCAGCTTTGATTGCCAGTGGTTATCAAAACGGAACTCGTGTGGTTATCAAAACGGAACTCGTGTTTCAAAGCATGGCTCCCTGTGTTGATTGTGCACTTATTTTCTCACTACCAAAATGATGACAAAAACGATGTTTAGTGGTTTGTTGTCAGACCAGCTTTTTTGTCGGTCCGAGGGGGAGCAAGTCTGTCCACAACCCATCAACCATCTAATAATAACCAGATTGAATCCTCGATAGCTCTTAAGGTAGAAGTCCGTTTTTGAGGACTACCTTTTTAGCGATTGAAACATTTCGCACGATCACAATGTACATGACAAACCTCTCTGGCGCAGACAAAACATACAAACCGCATTAAGACTAACAAATACACGCCAAATGAACGAAAATAACACAACTGTACCCGCCTTCACAGCCACAACAGACGAAGTGAAAGTGTGCTTGATTTTATTAAAGGCACAGTAAGCCTTCCGTAAACCATCACAGATATAACTGTCAGGCTTTTACACACAGTACAAACACCCTTTCATTTAAACACTCACAGCTTGAGAACATCCTAGGTGCCCTCCGTAAAGAGCGAGCAATTTTCAAAGAATTTATTTTTGAGTGGTTTATCTTACCCCTGAGCCATCGTGAACCCGTGTGATCAAGTTTCCCTTTTTCACAATGTAGTCGTCAGTTAGTAATTTGAATGCGACTCGCTGTGAGCTTATCTGCAATAGCACGTTATTAAGTACCTCTGACTATGCACGAAACAAACGGCTGTGGTTCACAAGGACTCTAGCGATGGCTTTTGACTGTTCAGAGGAACTGGCGATAGGCATAAACCGTCGTCTGCTACGAGAACCACGACCTTGCGTGACCCTGCTTCCGGGCTTTTCTTTTTTCAAACTTTCAAAACTTCGAATTGTACTGATCTTGTCTTGATGAAAAAATAATTATTTTATGATTTAAGAATGTTTGTGTAACAAGCTGTCAAATTATTATTTTGATTTTAAAAGTTAGGTCTAGCGCCAAAACGCACCACGGTCCGATTGTCTCTGACACTCTCTCCGCAAAATTAATTCTTTGAAAATTGCTCGCTCTTTACGTATAGGGCACCTAGCTAGGATGTCCCCGTTTGGTAAGTGTTCAAATGGAAGGGTGTTTGTCCTGTGTGTAAAAGCCTGACAGTATATGTGATGGTTTACGGGAGGCTTACTGTGCCTTTAAGAAAGCAAAGAAACTGCTTATATCGCCACGCATCAACTGTAACAAGTTGCCTGAAGGAGAGATTAGGATTCGATCAAACCAGAGGCGCGAATATTCCCCAAATGTATCCCTGGAGAAGATACCTCAGCCATCCTCGAATCGAGTGTGTAACCTATCTATATACTTAGCCACACCGGGGACTGCGTTCCGCCTGTTTTCAGCTGGTACCGTTGTCACGCAAACGTAAGTGTCTTCATAAAAACACAAACTACGACTTTCACACTGAACCAAGCTAACATTGATGAATATCAGTAGAAAGGGAATGACTGTTTTCTTTGCAGACAGCTATATATACTTACGTCTATTGCTTACCGGTTCATTGACCGTGGCCGAATGTAGGGCCTGCATGCGTTTTTTGTGTGTGTGTGTGTGTGTATGTGTGTGTGCGCGTGTGTGTGTGTTTGTGTGTGCGTGTATGTGTGTGTGCGCGTGTGTGTGTGTGTGTGAAAATGAACGTTGAACGTAATTTTCTCTTTGACAAGGATATGAATTACAAATAATCCTCTATTTTTACTACTTTGGGTATATCTATGTTCATCTGTATCTGTACACGCACGCGCACACACACACACACACACACACACACACACACACGCACACACACACACCCACACACACACAGACACACACACATACACACACACAGACACACACACACACACACCGTCACACACACACACACACAGACACACACACAGACACACACACACACATAGACACACACACACACACACCGTCACACACACACACACACACACACACACACACACACACACACACACACACACACACGCATACATACACACACACACACACACACACCGTCACACACACACACACACACACACACACACACACACACACACACACACGCATACATACACAAGCAGGCTGTTCTATTATTGCTCCGCGTACCCTTCACTTTATTGGCTGGTTTATGTATCAAATGTTTTTATATTTAGTCAAGTTTTGACTAAATATTTTAACATCGAGGGGGAATCGAAACGAGGGTCGTGGTGTATGTGCGTGTGTCTGTGTGTCTGTGTGTGTGTGTGTGTGTGTAGAGCGATTCAGACTAAACTACTGGACCGATCTTTATGAAATTTGACATGAGAGTTCCTGGGTATGAAATCCCCATACGTTTTTTTCATTTTTTTGATAAATGTCTTTGATGACGTCATATCCGGCTTTTCGTGAAAGTTGAGGCGGCACTGTCACGCCCTCATTTTTCAACCAAATTGGTTGAAATTTTGGTCAAGTAATCTTCGACGAAGCCCGGACTTCGGTATTGCATTTCAGCTTGGTGGCTTAAAAATTAATTAATGACTTTGGTCATTAAAAATCTGAAAATTGTAAAAAAAAATAAAAATTTATAAAACGATCCAAATTTACGTTTATCTTATTCTCCATCATTTGCTGATTCCAAAAACATATAAATATGTTATATTTGGATTAAAAACAAGCTCTGAAAATTAAATATATAAAAATTATTATCAAAATTAAATTGTCCAAATCAATTTAAAAACACTTTCATCTTATTCCTTGTCGGTTCCTGATTCCAAAAACATATATATATGATATGTTTGGATTAAAAACACGCTCAGAAAGTTAAAACAAAGAGAGGTACAGAAAAGCGTGCTATCCTTCTTAGCGCAACTACTACCCCGCTCTTCTTGTCAATTTCACTGCCTTTGCCATGAGCGGTGGACTGACGATGCTACGAGTATACGGTCTTGCTGAAAAATGGCATTGCGTTCAGTTTCATTCTGTGAGTTCGACAGCTACTTGACTAAATATTGTATTTTCGCCTTACGCGACTTGTTTTCTGTTTATCTTAAGTCAAACATATAACTGAGCATCGGCATCTGCCCACAGGTCGTCGACACGCCTGATATTGATTGTTTCTCAAACAATCAGAAGGCAGTGGAGGAAAGCATCAATATGTGGAAAGGAGCGACAGACCAAGATCCCGATGCAATTCTCTACACCATCAGATGCGATGACAAGTATGATCATTTCTCTTTGGGGGTGCAGTATAAGCGCGAAAGAAGTAGCATTCAATGTTTGTATTGGGTTCTCGATGTGTAAGTTCATCTGATTATCAATCCAAGGTTTTTTTTTAAACTGTGAACAAAAATTACTAACTCAAAAATCAGGCATGTCATTTCATTCAAACGTATATGACGCTAAAGGTATTTGGCAATGTGACACACCTTTCGAATCAAACATTTTGTACACAAGGGTCACGCGACCGCCGCTGTAGTGAGAGTACCTAAAAATTGATCCAAATAAACATATGTGGTCCTACTTAGAAAATCGACGAAAACTAAGAATATGCACAACTTGGCAATTATTAAAAAGGGTAGACATTCCAATGAATGATACAAAAGAGTGCCATGTTAAATAACTTCTTTTGATATATAGAGAATACTACATGGCTTGCTGTGTCGTACCAAATTTACACGAGTTGTTTTTTAAAATATCGAACTGCGAGCGAAAGCGAGCTGTTCACTATTTGAAAAAGCAACGAGTGTAAATCTGGTACGATACAGCAAGCCATGTAGTATTCTGTTTATCCTACATACTGTACTTACGTGTATTTTACTGAAAATGTCCTGCAGTCGAGGCAGCTAAATTGAAGACGCTTGTTTTGGAACCTCGATCTCTTCTAAACCCTCGTGCAATCTATTTCGTCAAAGCAAAGAAACATCACTCTGAAAGTGTGGCGTGACGTGTTAGTTCTAAAAATTCATCGAAGGTAATTAGTGAGCGCAATTTTTTTCCATAATGACGTTTGTCTCAGTGACTTTGGCATCATAAGCAGTGGAAAAACAGGTCCCTGCCAGACTTGCTTGACATGACCTCATTTACATGATATACACACGTGTGATTTGAACGATTATTATCTCACGAATGTCTCTCTCACGTATGCAGGATAAATATATATATATCCCATGACCTCCCTTCTTTGTCTCTGTAAATGTACTCTAGGTATATTTTTTGTATTTCCATTGTTCTCTTGTCAAATCCATGATGTAACTATTGCACTATTATAACACATAAAATAGTGGATAAATAAGGGTGCACGAAATACATCATAGCTGGCTCTACTTTTTGTCGTCCTTGACATTCCAAAAGCAAATGTACCTGTAAGACCGGATGTGCAAGGGGTCACCACGCTTTTGAGAACATGCGGGAGAGTCGTTCAGTGCTATAGCTTAGTTTTGGTCTCGACTTGCCGAGACTATCATCACAGCGTCATAGATTTCATGAAGTCTGTCATCCATCGCGTCATATTATGGGGAAGTAATCTGTTATGTTTCCTTCTATTCGCTGTTCTGTTTCTCTCTTGTGATCAACACGACAAGCCGTATGTGTTTGAGTGTGTGTGCTCGTGCTCTCAACTAAAACAGAAGTCAAACTAGCAATCGTTAAAAACCCAGTCTGTTCGACAAGCAATATCATGCTCATGTGAAGTTACAGTGTACCTGGTACACACGTTCTTATCGGTACACCATCGACTGCGAGTGTTCGCGAGTTTTTCTAGCTCTTCTGCGGTGCAGTAGGCCCTTAAGGACCGTCCATACACTCCCGTCCGACCCTGTCCACACTTGACTTATGCTCAAAACGGCCCACGTGGGAGCGCCGCAGCGTGCTGTGATCGCGAAGCGTTATTTGCAGAAGAATAGCGCGTGTTCTAATTTCTATGACACAGACATAGAACGACGGAAATTTGACCAATCAGAGCAAACCAGAGCGATGACGTCAGCTGCTCGCGGCGCGGCAGTCGAATGCAACTGAACTTTCTTGTCAGGAGACCCGCTCCACTGTGATACCGCGTTGTGAAAAAAATCGTCGATGTGTGGCCACTCGGCAATTCCCGCGCTACGCACAAAACGGCCTGCGGCGCATAGAGCGTAAAACGGCGTCCAAATGTGGTCCCCGCTTTATAGACGATGAAGGTGTCCAAGATCTCAGGAGATGCGTGTGTAACCACTAGGTATTCAGTCAAATCCGTGTAAGAGGCTTTCAGCTGACGGCGACAACCAAGCCACCATTATGCACCGACTTGACATAGATCAACAGACGTGCCGTGAGAATAAGGTACGTGCAGAGGTTCCTCATCTGAACAGACAACTAAAGCTTGATGTTTCCGTCACACGTTGTCTTACAGATCTTCATGGGATATACAGGTTAAAACACTCGTGAATTTGTATATGACTATTTCAGTCAAGACCCAGCGAATGAATATCAAAGGAACTCACTCGCCAGAGGCTCGTGAGTCCCTTGATATTCATCCGCTGGGTCTTGACTGAAATGCAAGCCATATAAAAAACCCATTCGTGTTGTAACCTCTATATATTTAAACTAGTACTGTTACGCAACCTGCTCTTTGCGCTTGACACATTTAAAATTAAAACACAGTTATACAAGCATTTACATCTACATTCATAGTCAACAACGCTTAATTAAAAGCATACACCATCAAAGATACATTACAAAAGATTCTTCCACTAACTAAATAATAAAAACATGAATAAAATAGGTAGTGAAAAATCACTAAAACAACAAATAACACTAAAATTAAAACACAGTTATACAAGCATTTACATCTACATTCATAGTCAACAACGCTTAATTAAAAGCATACACCATCAAACATACATTACAAAAGATTCTTCCACTAACTAAGTAATAAAAACATGAATAAAATAGGTGGTGAAAAATCACTAAAACAACAAATAACACTACATGTAGCCTACTGATGGACTGAGAAAAACAAAATCAGGGGTTGTATTTCCTGAAGAGGTGCGTTTTAAGTGCTCGTTTGAATGTTTGGGGTGACTGAGAGTGGCGGGTGTGAAAGGGGAGAGAATTCCATTGTGTGGGTGCGCAGAAAGTAAAAGTGCGTTGTCCGTATGTTTTGGTTTTGGTGTGTGGAATGGTAAGGATGCGACAGTCAGAAGAGGCACGGAGTTGTCTTGCTGGAGAATAGACGGTGAGGAGTTCAGAGAAGTAAGCAGGAGACGAGCCAGAAAGAAGTTAAAGCAGAGGGTAGACAGTTTGTAGTCGATGCGGGCTTGAATAGGTAACCAGTGCAGTGTGTGAAGAAGTGGTGTTGCGTGATCTCGTTTTCGTGCTTTGAGAATGAGGCGTGCTGCCGAGTTTTGGACTTTTTGTAGTTTATGCAGGAGGTACAGAGGACAGCCAGAGAGAAGAGAGTTGCAGTAGTCAAGTTTAGAAAGAACAAAGGCACAGGCAAGAGTGTTAATTGTTTGAGAGGAGAGTGTGTGGCGAATGGTGCTGATCTTACGAAGCTCAAAATAAGCTGCTCTACAGACTAAAGATATATGTTTGTTAAGGGTCATGTCAGATGAAAGGGTGAATCCAAGGTTTCTAGCTGATGGTGAGAAAAGAATGTCGGTGTTGCCTATTTGAACAGAAACAGGTTGGGGAGAGGGAAATGTAGTGTTCTTCTTTTTGCACAGTAAAACTTCAGTCTTATCATCATTCAGCTTAAGTTTGTTATCGACCATCCAAGATTTAACATCAGTGATGCATGTCTGAATGGTCTGGATGGCGGAATGTGTCGCTGCTGGGGGACTGGGTTTATACAGCTGGGTGTCATCAGCAAAAGACTGATTTAAAGACATAAGACATAAGACATAAGACTTTATTTCAACCATGTGCAGTACACTAGGGACATGTTTTGGCCAGAGTACAATCAATCAATCCATACACGCCCTTCCAAACATCGCTTGCAATCTCAGTCACACACACGCTCACGCACGCCCGCATACATTCCCCACACAAAACCCACAACAGCACACACGCACAAGCATGCTCCTCCTTAACAAAACGTATTTAACCATCAATTGTACATATGCGTAAAATAAACAGTATAGAAATATCAGTAAGAATTATATATGTATCAGACATCAGTTATGACGACAATAACTAAAATCACAAATCCTTAATAATTTTAAAACCAAAACATTTATTACAATACTACTTAGGTGAACTTTAAGAAATATGGTATTTAAAGGCTTGACGGCTGTGTCCCACAACAAAATACCAGGACATAAACCTTGAATAAAAACTCAATTTTTACTAAGAACAGCAGTTAAAGGACTTAAGGAGCCAGGACACGCACTGCACTTGGATAGAAACTGTCTCTGAAACGCGTGGTGCGTGTCCTGATCGAGCGAAAACGCCTGCCCGAGGGTAGGGGCCTGAACAACTTGTAAGCAGGGTGCGAGTTGTCTGCCAGAATCTTTTTGACCTTCTGAGCGCTTCGGGATGTGTATATGGAGGCAATGGAGGGAAGCTCACAACCCACAATCTTGGAAGCTGTTCGTACAACTCTGCTTAGGTTGATCTGCTCTGCCTCAGTAGCCCTACTGAACCAGACAGTGATGGAAAAAGACAAGATGCTTTCAATCGTAGCCCTATAGAACTGGATTAAGATTTCTTGCCTCAAGCCGAATTTTTTTAACTGGCGTAGAAAGTAAATGCGCTGCTGGGCCTTTTTGATTATTTGTTTTGAGTTTAGCTCCCACGTGAGGGTATTAGAAAGAGTGGTGCCCAGAAATTTGAAGTGTTCGACAGTGTCGACATTTTGATTTTTGATTGATAGAGGAGTCAGAGGGGTCTTTTTTTTCCTGAAATCTACAATCATTTCTTTAGTCTTTTGAACATTAAGTTGTAGGTTGTGAGCATCGCACCAGTCGACCATAGCCCTAATCTCTTCTCTATAAGCAGACTCGTCAGAGTTGCGAATTAGTCCCTCAGTAGTTGTGTCATCAGAAAACTTTAAAAATTAAGTAGATGTGCAACGCCAAGGCACTGCATACCCCAGCGAAAGACAAACCTCTCTGTCTCTGTCTCTGTCTCTCTCTCTCAAACACATACACACACACACGAACACACACACACACACACACACACACACACACACACACATACCCCAAGTTACACACGTACACACATACACACTCACTCACACGCACTCACTCACTCTCTCACATACACTTCACACACACAAAACACACCCCCATACGCACATAATTATTATAGACAGACGGACATATACACACCTTTACAAACAAACACACATATACACACACACATACACTTACGCACACGCACAAACACACACCCACCCACCCACTCTCTCTCTCTCTCTTTCTCTCTTATACAAACAGACACACACACACACAGACACACACAGACACATGTACGCACGCACACACCCAAAGACACACACACACACACACACACACACACATTGACTCACACAAATCTCATACACACAAAACACACACTCATACACACATACACGGTTGGCCTAGTGGTAAGGCGTCCGCCCAGTGATCGGGAGGTCGTGGGTTCGAACCCAGGCCGGGTCATACCTAAGACTTTAAAATTGGTCATCTAGTGGCTGCTCCGCCTGGCGTCTGGCATTATGGGGTTGGTGCTAGGACTGGTTGGTCCGGTGTCAGAATAATGTGACTGGGTGAGACATGAAGCCTGTGCTGCGACTTATGTCTTGTGTGTGGCGCACGTTCTATGTCAAAGCAGCACCGCCCTGATATGGCCCTTCGTGGTCGGCTGGGCGTCAAGCAAACAAACAAACAAATACGCACATAGACAGTCAGACACACACACCCATACAAACACATATACACACTCATACAACACAAACATACACACAAACTCATGCACACACACATTCACACACCCACATACACACACTCTCTCTCTCTCACATACACACACACCCACGCACACACACCCCAAGTCACACACACACATACACACACTCACTCACACGCACTCACTCACTCTCTCACAAAAAAACTTCATACACACAAAACACACACCCATACGCACATAATTATGGACAGACGGACATACCCACCTTTACAAACAAACACACATACACGCACACACATACACTTATGCCCACACACACACTTACACACACACGAGTACAGACTCATGCACGCGTGCGCACACACACACACACACACGCAAATACACAAATACACACACACACACACACACACACACACAAACAGTAACACTAACACATGTGCACGCAATGAACACAAACCAGGGGCGGATCTGGGGGGGGGTGCAATGGGTGCAATTGCACCCCCCCCCCCCCCCAGCGGGACAAAAAAAAAAAAAAAATAAGAAAAAAAAAAGAAGAAAAATGTATCACCTGAAAATAGCACTTTACACGCTCAGATTGCACCAGATTGCACAATTTTGCTTCCTTTTTAAAAAAAAAATTCCGGGGGGGCATGCCCCCGGACCCCCCTAGCATGCTCGGCGCTTCGCGCCATCGGTTCGGCGCTTCGCGCCTTCGCTAATAAGATACAAAAACAAAAAAAAAACTTTGCACCCCCCCCTTTCAAAACCCAGATCCGCCCCTGCAAACACACACACTGCGCGAGAGAGAAAGACTACAGGGAGGCATGACGTCATGATGCATTAATGACGTCAAAGACTTTCGACCGTGACGTATTCTTCTTACGCGAGCTTTATCCATAGACTTGGAAACTACGGAATTTCTACCCGTCCAAAGCGGCCTTGGGTGGCGTTTGCTGAAAAAATGGGGGCGACTATTGCACCCACCGTATTTTTGTTAGTATGGTCCCAATTTTTGGTGAACTTCCATCTCCAACTGTAGCACGTAGCCGGGCACAAAGAATCCTTCTTTATCATGTATTATTCGGTATGCACATTTCTCAAGTCGATTACAGTATTCACGACTTTTTTCCGTGACCTTTCGGATTTCATGGGGGCTGCCATTTTGGTTTTGATGCGCTTCCTTTTCCGGTTTACGTATTTTCCGGTTTAACATAGCATTTGCGTTTTTTTGTCAGAAGAGTGATATTTGGTTATGAAGGAAGTCAAGTCCGCCATTACCTGCCACCTCAGTTGAGTGTTTACTTTGAACTTATACTTGAACCGTAACAGTGTGTAGCCAGTTCACAAGACCTGTTCATCTTCCTACCAGTTCCAACTGTTGTTATCAATGGGTCGCGCAGCTGGAGGAAGTGTTTATTTCCATTCGGAGCCCAACTTCAGTTCAAAACCAGTCAAAAACTGGCCTTGACATTCCCACATTACGATACCCTTGAATGACATTAGATCTACGTCGTTTCCGCTTGCCAAAATCCCACATGTTACATGTCTGCTCTTCAAGTTGTTTGGAACTTAGTTTGAGTATTTTCTCGAACGTAACTTTTGACCCAGCTGTCAGGTAGGCATCATGAATTAGACGTACACTAACACTGGCAGTTATAAATCATGTTGTGCAAAATACTCTAAAGAAGTAGAACATTGTGGAAAATCGGGAATGCTTTCTCAGTTTGTCACCCTGGCAACATTTAGCAGGAGAAAAAAATGCATAATATATATGCCTTCCTCTGCAAAAGTCGCGCGAAGAATGCTGAACGGGCAGCGACGACTAGCTGTTCTTCTTCAAAGTAATAAACTACCCCCCAAACCCTGCAAGTTTGTGCGATTTACTTTGTGGACATGAAGCCAGCAGAGGACTCAGGAATGCCCACTTAATTCCTTGATTGTACTTCCGTCACAAGAACTAAAAGAACATTCAATGTTCGTTAAATCTGTGGATCAAGTGACTCACGAAGCGGAGGAAAAGAAAATCACCGGCAGATCTGTACAAGATGTTGAATTCTGCCAGGGAAACGAAGCCGCCCTCACGGCAGAGAAGTCTCCGCCTACGAAAATCAGTAGATCTAGAGCAAGGTAAACATACGTTTTTCAAAGCTTGTTCACAAACACACACACACACACACACACACACGTACACAAACGCTCACACCATCACACACACACACACACACATGAAAGAGATGGAATAGCTGATCGAGTGATGACAATGTTGATTGATAAGTATTTTTTGGTGCGGTGAACTTGAGGCTATATTGTTCTATCAATCCATCGATATATTTTACACTTTCACCCCAGAAATGAAGCACGTGTACACATATTGAACAAAATAATCATTTTAAACTTTCATTGGCATTGTTTCCTTTTTTTGCAGACATGTTGGCAGGAAGTGAGTGTTTCACCCCACTCTTGCAAGGTAGGTTGATCACTGATGACAAGTTCTGATTGTTTTTCCTTTTTAAACGGATGACAATCCGTACTCTGCAGATGGATCTAACCGAGATGGATCTAACCGATACACGGAAGCAACATTGGGAACAAACTGTTATTCAATCTGTGAATATTTCATGTGTGAGGGGTATAACTGCAAGTAGCCTACGTTCGCTAATGTAGAGAAATAATTTTTGACTCAAACTTCAAGTTAAATTGTTTCTGCTGTCAGAGCCATCTTTCTGAAGGAACAATATTTTACATGCCACTGGATTGTTGTATATTCCTTCTTATTTTGCAATGACAGGCTCAGCTTTCATTTGATTGTAATGTGTTTCTTATTTGAAGCTTTGTATCATAAAAGCTCTGTAGAAGTGTTGCACTTGTTTTGCAGACTGCATTAGGCGTGGTACCTATTGCACACACCCACACACCCCCCACCCTGCCTATTTATCTAAAACACCCACCCACACACATACACAGGGTGCTGACAAAGGATTTTTTTCCATTCTCCTTCAGGCCATCGCTTAATTTCTTGCAGACTGAGGAGCAATGGACGTTTGAGCAGCTCCTAAACCTGGGGCACACAAGCCACAAGGTAAATAAGGTATCAGTATATGAACAAATGTTTTCCCTTTGATTTTTATCGCATCATTTTTTCATAAAACTCTGTAAATTGTGGCAATTACACATTATGCCAATAACATTATTATGAAGAATGAAGATTTTCAACTTATCATTGAAGAAATGAAATCAAGCATTTTTGTTCATTCTGTATTTGATTATTATTTTCCAGTCTTTGGGTTGGCATAGTGGGTGAAATAAGGGTGAGGAGTGTCGGTTGGTGTTATTTTTTAGGTCTTGGTGATGTAATATTTTCCCTATGGTATTATTCATGGTTATCATAGTGCAGATTCCAGGGAAACGGTTTTTTGAACAGCCTCTTAAACTGAAAAGCTACAAGGTCAACAACATAAACAGGTTACTGGTGTCTCGGGCATTGATGTTTTTAAAAAGATTTGCACAGCAATTTTTGTGTGTGTAAAGAGATAATGAAAATAAAGCATAACAACTTTTATATTTTTGAAGTGGAATTAAATGTTTTCATTTTTTTTATTTTGAAGTGTTTTTGTATGCAGGTTTTATTGGATGGGTGGGGGGTGGTTTTGATGGTTCTGATTTATTATGATGTAAGGGTGTTTTTTTTCCTTAATTATTTATTTAATTGGTTTATGCAGACTTCATGGCAGCCACTGACCTGACGATATGACAGCCATGAATATCGAACGCAGAAGAAGAAAAAGAAGAAGACAGTCTAACAGGAAAATAATTCTGGTATGCTCATAATGTCTATGCCAGTTAAAAAAAAGTCATGAATTGAAGTTTACCCAGGTTAGACATTAGCATGTCGTAATTGTGACAATGAATGTATCCGTAAACGCACCAAGAGACTTACTTAGAAAAATTGAAGTCATGCATCGTCAATATGACTACAATCACAAACTGAATAAGGGGAAATCATGTCAATTTGGTGGTCTGGATCATCAGCTGTTGCTCATTCGCTATAATGGTCTACTTGACAAAGCCTGTCTTCATGTGCTTCTTTGTTTCTTTATACCTAGTGTAGACAACATGTAGGCGTTTGCAGACTGTTTATTGTATTGCTGTTGTTTGTTTGTGAGTAAAACTATGGTGTGACTTCAATTGTTTGAAATTTGTTGTGTATGTTCTACTTTGTGTAAGGTGTTTCTCCATGCCCCCAGAAGAACCGACATTATATTAAAACCTTCATACCCTGAAAATACTTGCATACTAGATGTTGTTTCTTATTGTAATGATTGGGGACAGGCAAGCTCTTAAATTGTGCAAGCCTTCAGAAAACTGTCAAGTCTGATTTGCTAGAACAAGCGATATTAACACGTTATTAAGATGAATATTTGATTAAATATGTCCAGGAACTACTTCAGCAGATTCATATGGCCAGTCTCACAATGCAAGGAAGGTGAGTAAATTGAATTATGTCTTTCCCACCTGTTCTGTGTTTAGTGTCAGCCGTGATTGCCTGATGAGAATTTGAAAACATGTTGCTAACTAACATGAACCCAACCATGAAACGTGATGTAGGTGAGTAGCCCATCTAGAAAAACGAACCTGTTCTAATTCCGAATTAGAACAGGTTCTTTTTTCTAGATGGGCTACTCACCTACATCATGTTTTAAGGTTGGGTTCATGTTAGTTAGCAACATGTTTTCACATAGAAAATGGTGGGCACCTGAACAAATATCTGCACATTACAATGAAGTCTTACTTTGTGATCTGATGGTTTAATAACCCCCACCCCCAAGAAGAAGCTCACATAACTACCAACTACACAATTTCATTACAGAATCAAACAATGGGAAGAATCAGGATTCAGCAGTGCTAGGTCGTTGAGGGGGATAGCTATCACTGGGCACTCAGCAATGAATAGTTGAGGTTTTCACGGACATTAACAAAATCCGGTAACCTACGGACAGTAAATTTCACAGGGAAGGGAACAAGAACGTCGAAAATGGAAAAGTATGTTTTTTCTTTCAAACCATTGATAGAGCTCTGAAGCTACACACAAGTTGTGCAGAGAGAGCACTCGGCCTATTCATTTTTGGCACTAAAACATGCGCACACACAAAAAGAAAGTTTTTAAAAAGTGGCGCCGATGTATTCTCACACTCACAGCCTTAGAATATTGCAGTTTGTATGTTACCAAATTGAGGCATGATTTTACTCCATGCAATTACCTGACCAAATCTGCGACAGTCGGGCAAACTTCTTACAAGTCGGATTGGGCCTTCAATCAAATACTCAGAAACCAGCAGCTACTGTAAGTAATACTAGTTTTGTTGTTATTTTTTTTTACAGCTTGTACTGAATGTGTTTTCTTTTATCTCCTCAGAATCGAGTCAGCCAGGGAAAGACCATTGAGAGGGAGAGCGCACAGTAAAGCATATATGGCATGCACTTCGGTGGACCAGTGCCATCATCTTCATAACAAGAGATGCAGATCATATTTTCTTATGTTTAAGTATAGCTGTTAGCAAAAGTATTTGACGATTCTTCGGTACGACTTTCGTGTTTAATCCTATTAGCTTGTGCACAGCCCCAAAATCTGTTTTATTTTGATTTATCATTTATAGTTTGAATTTTTTTTTAATGGAATTAGTCCAAATGTAAATACATCTAAGGTTGCAATATTGTTTTCTTGTATATACCCTTAAAACTACCTCTTCGTGTAAACAAAATTTAATTGTAAAAAGAAGTGTTTGTTCAAGGGAGATAATTTGAAGCATTTTTTTTTAAATCAGTAAAACTGCGTAGTGACATCCTCAATTAAATAAAAAGAATAAGGAATAAAGGTATACACACAGGTTGTACCCATTTTCTTGATTGCACTGCTTTTAAGTAGAACGCTTTTTTTCTCAGAATTATTTTACAAATAAAATTCAAGGGAGGCAATTGATATGATAAAAAGGAAGAATTTTTCTTTTCTTAGAATACTGTACACATTTAGTAAAGTATAATTTACAAGACAAAACACAGGGTTTTTTTGTGTTTTTTTCTGTGCCTACTACTTGACAAGAGAACCACGAGATTTGTGCAGATTATTTAAAATTTTCTGTACAGTATATTTTACAAAGACAGATCCATACAATATCTATAATTTTGTAATAGATGTTTACAATTTGTGGGTATGTTTTTTTTTTAAATCAACAGTTCGGATAGCCACAACAAGTGTGTTTGTCTTGTGATTTGAGAGCTTTAGCACTGGATGCTTAGAATCCTCTTGATCATTTACTTCAGTAGGTTAAGCCACCTTCTCCAAAATCTTCTCTCCTATTCTGTGCTTACTACAGTGGGTTTGACAAGAGAACCACGAGATTTGTTTTTGTACATATGTTGCTTTTATTCTGTACACTTTAATATTTTAATCCTATGTGCACATTTTTTTTTTTAACTGTGTTTTTTTTTGTTTTTTTCTCCCCTGTATTCAAAGTGTGTATGAAAACCACAACCTGTCACAGCAGTATTATTAATCTGGATCTCCCTGCTAAGAACGTAATTAACAGAACGTGTGCATGTAGCTAAAGAACTTAAAAAGAATTTCTGCTACTTCACTCAAAATACGTCCATCCTCACACTCATATTTCTTAAAACAATATTTGTTCATACAAACATGTTTGCGAATTATTCAATTTTGCGTAAAATATTCAATTACGATTTCTTTGTGTGTTGCAAAATTATGTAATAAAATTATGCAAGATCAAATTCAAAACAGCAATAAAGCTGCTGACGGCAGAATACCTCTGTTGACTTCTCTATCTGTTGGGTCAAACTATGCCACAGACATGTTTCTTCTAGTAGCTCAATATCATGTGATACAGTCTCAAAGACAGAACAACGCAATAACCTTTTTTTGTGTAGATTCGATTGACTTTTTCCTGAAATAAAATATTCATGAAGCGGGTTCTGACTGAGTTAATATATTTCTGGAAAGCTGAACAACGCAATGCGTCTGTGACTGGTGAAGAAGCAGAGCTGGAGCTTTTTGTATTGTTTGTCGTTGGTTACACACGCACTCACATACGGTCAACAAAATGTTGCATGTTCCTGCTTGACAAACAAATGCCTGCATACATGTGTGCACGTTCGAACGTACGAACATTCATACCTGTGCAAACAATCTACAACTTCAAGTTCAACACCCAAACCCCACACATTCCTCCAAAAGGAGTCTGAAATATAATACTGGCATTTGTTGTATTAAACGAGGACCTCAACTTCCATTGTCTAGTGCATGTGGGTCTCATGTTATACGTGTGAAACCACTTACTTAAAAAAGAAAAAATCTTGTAAGCTTATCAACTAAAAACAAACAAAAAACGAACAATTATATTCTTAAACAAACTGGTTAGAATAACAGATTTAGGAGAATGCAATGCAAGGAACATCTTTATCTATCGGTCGATGCTTAGATCTAGAAAAGCACCCACTTATTCCAGTATTATAGAGAAAAAAAATCCAATTGAAAAAGTTTCAGATCTAGACAAGGCAGCACTAGCAGCAATTTTAGCTAGCAAAATCGAACTTGCCCTGCAGTCATGCAAGGTCGAACCACTTTCCCTGCCTAGTGGGGGTTTGGCGGGTAGAGGGCCGGTGCTGGCACACTCGGAGTGAAACGACATGTCACCTACTTCGATAGCTTCTCCGGATTTACGTGTACAAACAGCGTCCGGGTTTACCGCTTCGATTCGAAACCCTAGTTTCCCATGTTGGTAACAAACTGGCTATTTGTTTATCAGATGTGTCGTTGTTCCACATTAAATGATGCTAGAATGCAAGGTCGCACTCATTTGGTTATCAAACCAGGTTGTGTTCTTTTTTTTCATCACCTTTTTCCGCGCAAACAGTTTTGCGCCATTTCTTTTGCGCAGACTTGGACAGGAAGCGGAAGCGCATCCCTATTTCTGATTGGACAATGATGCCGACGCCCACTTGACCCCCACTACAATGTCAAGGTCGGAAAGTCGTGAATAGCGTTCACGGGATACCTCCAGCTTCGCTGGGATAAGACAGAATCATGGTTTGAAACGCAGTCATTAGTAAAAAGGGTGAACAAAAGAGGTGACAGCACGCAGCCTTGTGGAGTACCTGTGTTCAGTGTGAGTGGGGCAGAGAACATGGTTTTGAATCAGTGTGGAGAGGGGCTTAGTGTACATGATGAAAAGGATGTGACCAAGTACTGAACCTTGAGGAACGCCGAAAGAAAGTGGGGCTGGAGCAGACATCTGGCCATCGACAAGCACAGCCTGAGTCCTGCCAATGAGATAGGACTCAAGCCATGCTAGCGGTGGACCGGAGATGCCATACAGAGTCTGAAGTCTATGGAGAAGCGTTACATGGTCAATCGTGTCGAACGCTGCAGAAAGGTCAAGTAGGGTAAGCACTGACACATCACCACCATCCAGAGCAGACAGAATGTCACTTATTACTTTAAGTAGGGCTGTTTCAGTACAGGGAGAAGGGCGATAAGCGGACTGAGAGTGCGAGATCAAATCATGGGTGTTCAAATATGACAACAGCTGCTTCAAAACTACCTTTTCAAAAATTTTGGACAAGAATGATAAATTAGATACAGGACGATACTTTTTCAAAATATTGACATCAAGACTAGGTTTTTTGAGAAGTGGTTTGACAAGTGCAGTTTTGAACAATGATGGAAAAACACCAGATAACAGGCTATCATTGACAATTTGAGTAAGAGTTGGCAACAACACATCAAGATTCTCAAAATGGTGTGGGTCAAGTGGACAAGTTGTTGGTTTGGACTTCAGAATAATGGATCTAAGGTCTTTTTCACTGATTGGCTGAAATGATGAAAAAGAACAATCAGTGGGAACATCAACATGACTGGAGGAAGCAGAATGTGCACTCATCTGATCAAGGTCAGAACGAATAATTATCAGAAACCTTCTTGATAAAATAGTCACTGAATACATCTGGCAGCTGACTAGCGGGGAAACAGTGGGAAGTGGGGATACCTTACTGCGGCCGGTCAACCGGCTGCAAATATCGAACCGTTTTTTGCTTGAATCGCAGGCAATAATCTGGGTTTGGAGGAAGGTTGTCCTTGCTGCGTGTACTAACTTAGTTACAATGTCCTTTGCTCGTTGAAATATTTGTTTGTGGACAGTAAGACTAGTCTTAAGATACCTGCGCTCAGCACGCCTACGGTCACATTTGGCATCACGCAGTTCGACACAGATGTCGGAGTACCACGGTGCGAACTTGGACGGACGGACAGGGCGACGTAAAACGGGGGCATGAGCGTCAAGAGCAGCACGAAGTGTGGCATCAAGTTGGTCAGCGGAGGGGGAGGGGGGCATCAGGCTAGGAATATGTTAACGTTTCAAGAGTCTGAGTTTATAAACAGTCGAGACAATGTCAATGTGTCTTTACACCATAAACATGGTGGAAGGATAACTGTTCTTTGCATTGCGTGGGTAGCAGATTATTTTCTTACACTCGACTGCTTACCTTAGAATCTTGGCAGCTTTATTTGTTGCAGATAAACAGACTAATGATTATACAACCTACTGCCACATTTCATTTGGGTATGACCACTTATGTTTGTCTTGTTAACACATGAGATAAAAATGGAACGGCCACGTTGTTTTCCAGAGACAGGGATTATCGCAGAGTGCTTCTTATTATACTCTGCAGTTACGCTTGACTGGGCATCGCTGTAGCACAACAATCATAACGAAAATGTCAATTGTGTTTGCAGGACTAGCTAATTTACACCAGTAGTCAAACTTTGGCAGTCTTTGTATCACATATTTGTTTGCATGTAAACTTATGAATGTTGTGGGTGAAGGTCAACAGATCTCTGACAGTTTAAACAACTTTTCTTCCAGAATAGAACATTTAAACAAATGAATATAACTATACCAAATGATACCCGAAGCATAAAGTCCTGTAAGACTTTCAAAAAAGAAGATCAATATAAATGCAAGTCATTTTCGTTTGTTTGTATGTTTTCTTGTTTGTGTTTTAACGTATGTTCTTCTGCACTGAGTTTGAATGCAAAAATTAAAAAAAAACAATTAGAAGGTATCTTAGAGGTGTACAAATGAACGACTTACAGCAGTGAAATCATTATTCCAATCCCTTTTTACATTATTAGTCAAGTTTTGACTGAATATTTTAGCATAGACCGGGAATCGAGGCAAGGGTGGACAATGGGATTCCATTTCAGCTCGGAAGCTTACAAATCAATTAATGAGTTTGGCCATTACAAATCTCAAAAAGCTTATGAACAATCGAATGTTAGTAATTGATTCTTTATTATTTCCTGAATCCAAAAATATATAGATATGCCATGTTCACTCTGTAAATGTACTCAAGATGTACTTTTGCATGCTTCGCGGAGATGAGCTGGACCTGTCTGAATCTTAGGGTTTAGGCTAGCGAAGCCATAGTAGTCTCGGTGATGGCTTGTTTTTTACTGTTGAACTTTTTGTTTCAAGCCGACAGATTGACTTACTGTTTTTACATCGCTTCGCCTGGCTTATTATTTATGAGAATATTGACAGGGTGTCTACGGTAGACCTATTAAACTTGTATTTGGTAAGGAATTTTGTGAAAGCGGAACACTTTACTGTACTGTTGCATACAAGGAGACCTAGACAACTGAAATATTGTGCGGATGTGTGTGTGTGTGTGTGTGTGTTTGTGTGTGTGTGTGTGTGTGTGTGTGTGTTTTAAATTTCAATATGTGTAACTTTTTAAGGTACACTAATGTTATTACTTTCTTTTAACTGGGCCCTCTTCTCGTTATACCGTAATTCTCTTATACTTACTTTTCTTACAATTTTAAATCTGTTTCAGGTACGAGGATTCCACGCACGAGAAATACGAAAGAATCAAGACACTCTGGGGATCAGATTTTTGCAAAAAGCTCATTGTGGCCTTCACTTTCGGGGACAAAAGTGTCAGGGACATACAACAAGACATTGCAAGTGCAGGACAACACTTGAAGAACGTAGTAGCTGATGCTGACCAACGATATCTTCTATTCAACAGGAATTTCCCTCGGACGGAGCAGGTTGACAAACTAGTAAAGATGATTTTGCAAATGAGGCCACCTTCTGCTACAGGTATGACATACATTATGAGCAGTGCATTGAGAAAATGACGCAGATATTACAGGTGGTTCTAACTATATTTTCAAGGCAGTAAGAGAACAATGTGTGTCTGTGTCACTGCTGGTATCTTCTTAAACAACTGTCGAATTGTTAGGCTTGTTGCTTTGTACGAATTTGCTACATTTTTTTAAATAGCGACATAAGTATGCTGTGTGTGTGTGTGTGTGTGTGTGTGTGTGTGTGTGTGTGTGTGTGTGTGTGAGTGCACGTGTGTGTGTGTATGTGTGTGTGTGTGTGTGTGTGTGTGTGTGTGTGTGAGTGCACGTATGTGCGTGTGTGTGTGTGTGTGTGTGTGTGTGTGTGTCTGTGTGTGTGTGTAAGTGTGTATGTGCGCTTGCGTGAGGTTGGGTGTGTGTCAAAATGTGTTGTGCAATATGGCATACAAATCTTTTTAAATTTGTTGTTAACAATTACAGCTTTGTATTCCATGTTTATTATTTTTTACGAAGTAATTATAGTAAAACAGTCTTATGATTCTTATTTGTTCGACCCTCTTAGGATTATGGAGTTTTATGCACTGTCTTTTATAGTTAACTGAACTTTTGTATTTGAAATAGCCCATTGCAGTTGGTGTAGGCCTTAAGCTTATTTCCAGTTTGTCCAGTATTTAATTTAATTCTCTATTTTTGTATGAACTCAAATGGTTAGTGTTCTTAGTATGTCTTGCTAGGCCAAGTTCTATTTAATCAGAGTATGTCTGCGTGTGCTTATACCTAGCGATATTGTAAAGCGCATAGTGCTTTTAGTTATGCGCTATATAAATTTCCTCAATAAATAAATAAATAAATAACAATTCAGTTTGTGAGGAGACTTAGTTTATGCCCGAAAACTCACCTCATAGGTTGTTTAAGACCACATTGATGTCAGCAACTGTAGGAATTGAGTCCTGCGTGACGTCATCATGCCATTCTAGGAAGGCTACTCTACCTAGAACTTTACACTTGTTGACGATGACGTCAAAATTGATTTTGCAGGAATCGTTGGTCCTATTAGACCAACAACCTCGTCATGAACGAGTGAGGGAGTAGGCCGATATCTAAATGTGCTGCTATAAAGCACACCAGGTTTATGCCTCTTAGGACCTGCAATGTGCAACAACCTGTTCTAAACAGATCAGGCACATTCGTAATGGCAGTCCGACAAGAACGGAACCGAATTCCAAGGAAAAACTCGAACGGCTGCAGAGCTGAGCGAAACACATTTCGCATAAAAAACATGTTCTTCATGTTTGCCAAAAACGGACTTTTTGCGTCTTGCCTTTTGGGTTCTGTTTCCCATTACTTTAACACTTTTATCTGCAACCTTAACGTCCCCATTTGGTACCCATTTTCTCAAGTGTAATGAAACATTTTGTTGCAGGGTCTTATCCGCTAACAACCTTGGGTGAGTAATATAGGACAATGCCTTGATACTTTTAACATGAATGAAGTTATTCTAGCTTCTTTTTTTTAATTGATGAGCATTTTAATATTGCGTTTCAGATTTTATCTGAACGTTGCTTTACCTTTTGATTCCAAAGACCATTGTTCTCCCTGCAAACACATTGATGAAGTACAAACCATAAATGTAGTGCTTGTGCAAGTTTCAAAATTGTGTCACCATGTGGGCTAGTGACTTTGAAATTTGACTAGCTCCAAAACAAGCCAATCAGGTCATGAAAGACCAAAGCGAAGACCCTTTTCTTTGTGTGGCAGAAGTAAAAGATGATGTAAAAATATAAACAAAAAATTACTTCGTTGGATTTGACTTTAATCAAATAGCATTGCAGCCTTGCTGCAAAAGTACTAAATACAAAAAAGAACAATTCATTGAATATGATGCTTTCTGGCTGGATTTGTCCCCCACACCTTCCCAGCACTGAGAATTCGGTTATCTAGAGCAGCCATCTATAAATAGCCCAGCCAGCTGCACACAGCGAGCCAGCCAGTCAGCTGAGGGTGCCAGCAACAAACTGGCCTGTCTGACCGTAGCTGTAATACTCTTACTTACAACTTTATTTAATGATAGCTGAGCCGTTTGTTGCATTTCTTTTTTGAAATTTGACACATGACTAGATCGATTTCTGCAGATACCACTCAATGCAATTGTAATCCCATTTCAATTTGGTAAGAAGTATTTATTAGTACTAACTGATTGAGGTGCTTTGGTGTGTTTTGAAAGTGTTAGCACACTTTTACTACAGACATAATACAGTTTTGTTTTAGAGGCAACAAGCCTGCTAAACACAGAACAGCAAGCAGAATGAATGAAGCAAGCCTTACCTTTGCACCAGAAAGTAGAATGAATAACTGCTAATCCAATACACTGCACTCCATTGTATTGTATACAACTTTCACAATTCATTTTGACGGCATGAAAATGAGCACAGTCCACACAAAAACAACAAAATAAAACAGCACAGATACCAACACATTCACTTTCCTTTAGATAAGGCACATATTCATTCCAGTAGTGCTTGCTTTCCACAGAACAGAGAGCACAGTGAGTGGGAGTAGACACTCGTCCCAAAGTACAGACCAAACCCATGGCGCCCCCCCCCCCCCCCACCCTTTTTCCCCCCAGACAAGTCTTGCTTCCCTAGAACTGTTTATTACAACCTGCAGCATAGCATCTCTCCCAACAGGTCTAGGTACCAGCAAAGCTACAGAATTAAAGGGAACTGAGATAAGGGGGCATTTGTTTTAACATCTGGAATCCATTTCCTGCTCAGTGCCAAGGGGCCAGTTTCACTTAAAGCTGCCTACTATCAATTACAGTGGGGATAAACATCCCTGGCTCGACACACAGCAAGCTAATTGCCTGGCTGACAGACTGGTGCAAGATAGTGGGGCATTAGAATGAAGGGAATGTGTTGTAAATCTCCTAGAAACAGCACTCGCCAGAGATAGTGAGACTCTGCTGGCCGCCATTTTGGATTTCCATTGCCCTGGTAACCAGCCAGTGCGGGCGCACTGGCAGGAACAACTGGGTCGGCTAGGCCGCGAACCGAATTCTGACCTGCACAGCGCGGCTGAGAAGGTGTGCCCCACAATTAACGCCGCTTGCTCAATGATTTTGTTACAAGGTCTTCTTTGCTGGTCTTAATCACAGGGGCTGCTCCACCACTGACACCATCCAGAATGGACTCCTCACACACAAACGACGAAAGAAAGCTGAGCGTTGTTATCATTGGAAGGACAAAGACCGGCAAAACCAAACTCGGCAGTGCGATTGTTGGGAAGCAGCTTCCCTCTAAAACGTTTGACGCGACGAGCACAACAGTCAAAATTGGAAGCACTAATATCACGGTAATGTACTCTTGCTGTTCCGGTTTTTTTCCACATAAAGTGTGGATTTATGCAGTCAGACAAAAACTACAACACCCCTATTCCCTATAAAACATTTAAGAATAAAAAAGTAGAAATGGAATGGCTTCCGCGCAATCGTCAATCAGCCAAAGCACTGCACACACCCACAGTCAGAACAGTGTGCCTGAGATACCCTCCAAGTTCATCGCCACATTCAAATTATGCCAATAACATTTTCATGTGTCTTGCAAATGAGTGCATATTAGTATCAGATCTCGTAACACAGTTTCAAGTTTGTAGCTCAAATTATCTTTAACTCATTTTAAAGAGAACATGAAAGTTGGATTATTTGACCTACAGTCCGAACAAGTAAAAACAAGAGGTTCATATTCAATTAATTCTCACAACTATGATTTGTTTTCGCTTTGCACACACAAATGTTGTCAAAATGATATTATCGCAAGTGGTTCAAGCACAATTTATGGGGAATGATCTAATTCTGGCTGTAGTTTATGTCTTCTATTTACCGATTATCAATGTGTCAGTCACACTAACCCGATTTAAACTTTCCAGATATATTGGTTTTTTTTTTTTTTTGGGGGGGGGGGGGGTTCTGAAGGACTTAACATACAAAGAGCAACCCAAGGTAATCGGTAAATTAAAGTTAGAAATTATTCTCCGACTTTGATACGCATTTTCGAAGATGATACTTTGTGTTTGTATCGATAATGTGCTCAAAATGAGAACATCCGTTCTGTGCTAATTCGGTTTACTGTTGGCCTGTTTCAACGATCAGTGAGGATCCTGTTTATTTTAGAGATGTATATGATTAACTCATTATGTAACTTACGCTGTTATGGGACATGCCAGTGAGAGTTCTAAAATATTGACAAAGCTTAAAAAACTAAATGAAAAACAATCGCAAGCTTGAAGAAAAAACAAACGCATACACACATTTCATGTCTATTTATCAGCTACCAAGTAATTAACCGCAGATGAGTTAACGTTTATTGTCTGGTTTGAGCTACAAAATGTACAAGTGAAAATCCGATTCCGTCAGGTGGTGGATACACCTGATTTGGTTGAAAGATCGACCTTGGATCAAAAAGATCAGGTATCAAAATGGAAAGAATTGAGTGGATCAGAGCCAGACGTGATCCCTCTTGCTGTGCGGTTTGACAAAAAGTAAGTATAGTCATTGAAATGACTTTACCTGCAATTTGTTTTAACATACACATTGCCAATCATTTTTTCGTATTATTTTTAGCTACATTTCTCACAGTTACTGTTCTGGTTCTTCTCTGAGGTGTCAAATAGCGTGGGGAACGTTTCTATAAGCTTGCTTGGACCCAAAACTAAACTGGTAATAAGTAGAGGTGGATTTTGTTTTTCCTTGTAACATACTCACATAGCCTATACATACATTTACCGGGAAAATTTACCTTTGTCAGCCTCTGCATATCTTTTATGAGGATTTGATTACGTTGTGCACAAAGAACCTTATTTTTCTTTTATAAGGTAGAAAAGCTCACATTGTACAGCATCGTATGAAATATCAAAGTGTGCCGCCATGTGTTATAAGGCGAATTATGTTGTTCATACATTGACAGCAAACAATGTTTATTCCATGGTGAAAGTATTCCTAAGTAGATAGCTTTCCTGAGTAATCTAGGAGAATCAAAGGATTGGACAGTGTAAGGCCGGTCGTTCACCGAGAGACCCACACAATTTACAGTTAAGGGTTTTTTTAATTGGATGTTTTTGCAGTGATTTGAAATGTCACACAGATACAAGGTACAATAACCTCAAGACACCTTCAAAGCCTTGTGTCATAGCCAATGGAAAATGCTTTGATGGTTAAATAAGCTTCTCATGTACGCTGTTAAAGCCATGCGTGTTTGACCTTCTTGTTTCTTTTATAACAATGTGCTGGTAATATCAATTGTGAATAAAATGGCTATATATTAACAGGTACATGGCGCGAGACCTCCAGCTTTACAAGACGATCAAGAAAACCTGGGGGGA
The DNA here is from genome assembly GCF_037325665.1 of Littorina saxatilis. Taxonomy (NCBI): domain Eukaryota; kingdom Metazoa; phylum Mollusca; class Gastropoda; order Littorinimorpha; family Littorinidae; genus Littorina; species Littorina saxatilis. The sequence continues at coordinate 55,073,808 of NC_090252.1, forward strand.
AGACGACTTCAAACGTCGATTAGTTGTGGTGTTCACATTTGTAAACAAAATGCAGGAAGACATACTCGGAAAGTTAGGGCCTGAGTTTGAGGAAGTGTGGACAGATGTCAATCAGCGTTACGTCTTCTTCGATGAAAAGAATGCAGAGCTCGGGAAGCATATTGTCCAATTTATGGTCGGAATCATGGAGTCGCTATCTTCATTGGGTAAGTTAATTGGATTCGAAGTCCTTCACCAAGTTTGACAATGCTAAACACACAAACACAGACAGACACACAGACACAGACACAGACACAGACACAGACACACACACACACACACACACACACACACACATACACACACACACACACACACACACACACACACACACACACACACACACACAAACACACTGTTACGGATGAAATTTCAGGTAAGTGTCTGTGTGTATAGAAAATATGAGTGCTCTGCTCTGCTCTGTTTACTGTTCTTCACACACAACACTCAGACAAAGCACACAGACTAAACACTCTCAATGCCCTTTGCCCTCGTTCCTGTAATGCAACATCAAATCAATAATACAAACATGTTATTTCTCATGCATTCTACAGATCACGTTCATTCATATATAGGAAGAATGATATCTTAACACACGTCGGAGATTAACTGTCTCACGTTAGATGAATGTTCTTGATCCACACACTTCTGCTAATGTTTACAGTTCCTGTTTACTACAGTGTCATGTTACGCACATCACTTGTCGCGTAATACTTAAATTGACGACGTCTACGTCTCACACAATCTTCTCGACGATTATGGTTCTTCGGTGGCAGTTCACACATTCAGTGACTCCACAATTATGTTTCTTCGGTGGCAGTTCACTCGTACAGTAACTCCACAAACTTAACGGGTACATACCCGGGATACATACCACCCACGCAATACCGCTCGTGGTGGCTATGGGGTGCGGCTCCACCCAGTTCCCAGTACTCCAGCGTTGCTACAACCCTGCGCTCTCAAACATCAATTCGTAGCGCCAAGGAGGGGATGCCCATCTCTCTCTCTCTCCCGCTGTCCAGTGGTCCCACCCATCACTCTGACCCGGGGTGCTGTATCTTTACAGCCTAGAACCACTCATGGTTCGTCCGCACACTCTTCCTTCGGTGTTAGACCTCAGTGTTCGCGGCTGAGCAGCATTCTCGCCCAACGCGGAGACATCAACACATCTGTCTTCCTCGGATGTCAAGAACGCTCTGTCCTTAATAATAATAATAATAATAACGATTACTTATATAGCGCGTAAACCTCGTGGTGACGAGCCCAGAGCGCTTAAACACACGATTGCCAGACACTCTCTCTCTATCGTGCTGTATCTGGTTTCTCGTGGCAACAGCTTCTTGCTTGCAAAGGCAACCGGGTGTAACGTTCCTTCACACGCTACCAAGCTAACCTCGTTTTCTCCTATTGGCCAAAGCAGCCAATGGAAATACGCCTTACATAAATAGGTCACGCTGTGAAGTCGTGCTACTTCAAGTATGGCAAGCCAATCTGTACAACATTTGTTTACACCTTCCAATACTAAATTATGTACAATCCATTTGTCACATTACCCCCTCCTCCCAGAAAAAAATGACCGACCGAGGTTATTTTTTCTTTAGGATAACAGGTGGATAAGGGTAACTACTTCACTGCAATACAATTTCAATATCGCATTCCACTACGGAACGAACTGGTCGTGATCTGACCGCGACAGCAAGTCAGCAAACACGTTCTGCGTTCCTGGTATTGGTTCAACAGTGAACCTGTACTCCTGCAAAGAAAGTGACCATAGCAAAACTCTCGCGTTCTTGAACCGACACGTCTGTATGTAAGTGAGTGGTTTATGATCTGTCTCTAAGACGAAGTCCACTCCCCACAGAAACTTGGAGAATTTTGCAACAGCCCACACGATTGCCAGACACTCTCTCTCTATCGTGCTGTATCTGGTTTCTCGTGGCAACAGCTTCTTGCTTGCAAAGGCAACCGGGTGTAACGTTCCTTCAAAATCTTGCAGTAAAGCTGCGCCCAAACCAACCCCACTGGCATCAGTTCTGAGTACGAAAGACTGGTCCAGTCTCGGCAACTGTAGAACTGGAAACTCAGAAAAAATCTGCTTGATCTTTGCCAGTGCATCCTCACAGGCAGGCGTCCACTGTATGGTTCGACCACTCGCGTCTTTGACCAAATCGGAAATCGGTGCTGTCAGAGTTGCGAATCCTGGAACATATCTCCGATAGAAACTCAACAACCCCAACAGAGATCGGACCTGCTTCTTGGTGGTAGGAGTAGGAATTGCAAGGATCTTCTTGATCTTCTCCTCCTGAGGACGAAGCATTCCCTCTCCCACAACATGTCCCAAAAACTCCAAACTGCGACAACCTGTCGAAATCTTTGACGGCTTGGCAGTGAGGTTGAATTTCAACAGTTTCTGGAGAACACCCCGCACATGCTTCAAGTGGGCAGAAAAAGAACAACTGTGCACCAGAATGTCGTCAAAGAAGTTCATGCCTGACACTTCTTGTAGCCTCAACATACGCATCATGCGCGCAAAAACTGCTGGAGCCGAAACAAGGCCAAAAGGCATTCTGATCCATTGGTACAAACCCATATGCGTACTAAACGCTGTTTTATGCCTGTCAACGGGGTTTACAACAATCTGCCAGTACCCCTTTGTGAGATCAATACGAGTGAAGTAAGAACACTGAGCCAGTCTTGTAAAGAGTTCATCAACATCTGGTATAGGCTCTGCGTCAAACACAGTCACTTTGTTCAGAGCTCGGTAATCAATGCAAAAGCGACATGCACCATCTTTCTTTTTTACCAAAACAACAGGAGCTGAATATGCAGATTTGGACTTTTCAATCACTCCTAAGTCGATCATAGTCTGCAACTCTCTTTCAACCACTTCCTTCGAAGAGAATGGTAAATCATATGCACGTCGTCGTACTGGCACATCAGTGGTCAGATCGACATCAAGAAAGAGATCTCCACTGAATGAACCTGGCAAAGTCGTCAAAATCTGAGCAAACTCAGAAAATACCTCATGCAGACTCGATTTCTGCATCTCTGAGAGACCTTTGTCAAAGTCTATAGACGATATGTCTTCATCTTTCATGGAAGACGACATGGGAACAGGCAAGGTAGGTAACGAAGTAAAATCATCTTCATCTTGTACCACAGCAATGGTATCAGCTACCACTAATGGAGGTCTCTCTGGTCCGTAGACTGGTAAAACAGTCTTCTTTTCTTTCTCAGGAACACTATCAGAGACGGCCGAAACCCTGAAAGTAGTGATCGCGTTCCATGGAACACACTTGCCTTCCGACACTGACGTATCACAATCCTGCCATGTCCCAACAGCACTAACGCCTCGCCGCAAATACTGTTTTAACATGTTAGCGTGAAAGATCTTTGATCGACCTCTTACCAGGATCTTGTAATCCGGATGCAAGCATTCCTGAACTTGGTATGGACCAGACCATGTCATCATTAGTTTGTTGGTATTAGTAGGCAGTAAGACTAACACCTCGTCCCCAACATCAAATGTACGCTGCCTCGCACGTTGATCAAAGTATTTCTTCCCTCTTTTGGAAGCTTCTGCTGAGTTTTGTTTTGCTAACTCACACGTTTCTGTAATGATGTTCTTTAGTTCAAACAGATATGCATAGATGGGTTTTGCCTCAGCATCATCAGCATTCGGACCTTGAGTCCACGAATCTGCTATCAAAGAAATAGGACCTTTCGGTGAACGACCAAACATGAGCTCAAAAGGGCTAAACCCTGTGCTTTCAGATGGAAGCTCTCTGCATGCAAACAGTAACGCTGGCAAATAACGATGCCATGCTTTCGGCTGCATATGGACAACTTTTCGCAACATCGCTTTCAGAGTTCCATGAAATCTCTCTACAGTCCCATTCGCCTGTGGATGATATGGCGAAGTTCGCACAGCACGAGTACCACACAACGCATGGAACTGTTTCATGAGTTCAGAGTTGAACTGCGAACCCTGATCAGACAAAATCTCCTTTGGAAAACCCAATCTTGCGAAGATGGACAGAAGAGCTTCAGCCACAGCTACTGACGTGATTTCCTTCATAGGAACAGCCTCCGGAAATCTTGTAGCCAAATCTACCAAGGTTAGAATGTATCTATGGCCTTCTTCAGAAGGGGGAGAAAGTGGACCCACAAGGTCAATGGCAACTCTCTCAAACGGAGTTGATATCTGTGGCATGGCCACCAGTGGGACAGGACACACCTTCCTTTTCGACACTGTCTTCTGACAAATATCACAACTTTTCACATACCTAGTTACGTCAGCCGAAACACCTGGCCAAAAAAACTTGCCAAGAATTCTCGACAACGTTCTCCGAACGCCACAATGTCCCGCCAGTAACTGGTCATGTGCAGTCACCATCACAGACGAACGCAAGTTCTCTGGAACCACCACCTGACAAAAAACTTTGCCTTTGGCTTGGTATTGTCTGTACAAAATTCAATTTTTCTTGTAGAAACAATATGTCGCTTTTCCCACCGACTTTGATTCTCCACTTACAGCAAGTGAGAAACAACCTTTTAGACTGATATCATCAGTCTGAAACCGAATGAGATCATCACGTGTCACAGTCAAATCCTCAATTACCTCAACTAAGGGCTTTTTAGGGAGATCACGTCTCTTGGCCTGCGCCCGAGTAGTTACAGCCGCAACTCTCTCAACGACAGGAGAACACTCCACCACCTTTTCCGAAATTCCTGGAATGTTTCCAATGATCAGATCAGCTACTGGATCATCGAGCACACAGCAAATCAACTCTCCTGAGAAATAAGTTGACTCAACCATCACTTTCGCTTGGCGATATGTATGTATCTCTCCGCCAAACGTCTTACAGGCGACACTACCACTCACAAACTGGTCCCTTGACACCAACCGACTACGCACTCCACAAATCGTAGCACCCGTGTCACGGAGTACTGAACACGCAACGTTGTTGACACAACCGTGATCAAGATGCAGACTTCCCACCACTTGTGTAACTGAACAACCCACATCTGGAACAACTGCATTCCCTGACTCACTCTGTTTGTTTGCCAAAAATCTAGCCATTGGACACTCTCTCTTGTCATGGGCTCCAAGACCACAATTCTTGCAAGGGTTTTTACTGTCCTGCACTGGACACTGGAATGCCCAATGTCCTTTCTTATGACACAAGTTACAATAATCTCCACTCCGTGGAAATGAGCCACCTCTACGACCACCTGCCCGACTACGTCTACTCCCACGAGTATCGTACGTATCACTTTGTGAATTAGCCTGAGCGTCAGATGTACCTCTTCCATAGCTCCAGCTACTCCGGTTACCTCCCCGTCTAGTAAAACTAGAGCCAAACCCTCGGGACTGCTGACCACCTCTGTAATTGTGATCCTGCGAGAAAGCAGCGGCAGCATACTCTCCCTGGATGCACGAACCCACAGAGAAAATGGTAGGACCAGACTTTCGTGATAAGGTCTTTCCCGGTCTCGCTAAGCGGTAACTTTCAGCAGCTTTGACCATTTCATCCAGATTAACTATACCTCGTTCACGTATGAACGTCGCCAAGTCGGCGGATACACTCTCAAGAAACTGTTCACCCAAAATCAAGTTTGTCAAACCATTGATATCTTTTGGTATTCCTGATAGTGCAACCCAACGGTCAAACAACCTTTGCAACTCAATTCCAAATGTCTGGAATGGTTCTTTTTCGCTTGGTCGAATATTTCTGAGTTTATGTCTGAACGTTTCAGACGTACACTGAAATTTTTTCAGCAAGTTTTCTTTAAGACACTCATATGTCAGCTCTTCTACAGCAGCAAGGCTATGGTACAGGTTTAATGCATTACCTTCTAACAGTGCAGTCAAGTAAGTGATCCATTTTGATTCTTCCCAACCCAGAGTTTTTGCATGAGTCTCAAACCTGAACAAGTATGAATCTATATCATCATGTTGTTCTCTGAACGTAGGAAGCCTGGGATAAACAGGACGAGCACCAACACTAGGGTATGAATCCCGACCATTTTGCGGTGTACGCGACCCAGCACTAATTTCAGCCTGTCTAATCTCAAGTTCTCTTTGTTTCAACTGGTGTTCTCTATCTTTGTCTCTTTCTTCTCGTTCGAATTCTTTTTGTCTTCGACTTTCTTCCATTTGTGCATCTTCCCTTTCTTTTTGTCTTTCCAATTCTTTTTGTCTTTCTTCCCTATCTTTTTCTTTTTGTTTCTCTTCTCTTTCCAATTCTTTTTGTCTTCGACTTTCTTCAATTTCCCTTTCTTTTTGCTTTTCATCTTTTTCTCGTTTTCTCTCCAAACGATCAAAACTTTCTTTCACGTATTTCTCACGTTTATCTGCAGCAAGACCCAAAGTCTCTGCCTGTTTAACAAACTTGTCAAACAATACATCATAATCATCATCGTTCTCCATAGTGGAAGCTTTGAATTCCCAAAATCACACTAAAATATGTCCAAGTTTAGAAGCAAAATTTTTTTTTTTTAAACATTTAAAAAAAAATAATGTAAGTTCAAGCTATCTACTTGAAATTTGTCAAGTACCACACAAAATCTGGCACACGATAGGTTAGTCAACACAAGACCATATCCAAACACGTTTTGGCGTAAATCTCACGCAAAAAAATCCAACAATTCTGATTAAAGTCAGATACCCAGTCAATGAAGTCAAAACGAATCTTGTTTCAAACATATATACAAGTACAAAATGTCAACACAAACCTTAATTTTAAAGAAGAATTTAAAGTATTAAAAAGTTCCAGTCACTAACAACTAAATATGCAGGAATAATATCAAAACAATCCAATAACAATACTAGAAAACCAAACTCTAAACAAATGAAGTCCAACCCACAAAAAAAAAATGTAGTTGGAGGCAAACAAGAACAAATTCAAAAAAAATTATTGAAGTGAAGCAATCACCCCAAACAGCACGATAAATTAAACCCAAAATATCCTAAGTACAAAGTCTATAACAATAACAAATAACAAATCAAACACAAAAATAAAAACTTGACCCAATTAAAATCTATCTCAAAATATCACAACTAAGTAAATCACCTTAATTAAATACAACAAACTTACAAAGTCAACAAAACCAATCCACTCAACAAATCAAACAAACAACATTTTCAAAGTACACAATCTATACCAGTTTAAGTTTTAAATAGCAACCGAAATGAAAACACCTTCCACTAATTATAAACCAACTCTATATACAACCACTAATGAAATTAACCTAATCAAGTTCCAAAAAGTCAATAAACCTAATCAATCCAAAAAATTTTCAAAATAAATAAAAAATGTCAAAGTCAGGAAAACCAAACAACTTAAATGAAAAAATTAATCAAAGGCAAACAATTCACAATGTAAAATAAGGGCAAAGGGTTAACAAACGAAAGACAGTTCCCTATTCCAAAGCAGACAGAAAATATTTTACAAATATTTTACAAAACTGAAAGTACAGAAAAGAGCAAAGAAAAAGAATTGACAGACCCCACAGGAAGAAAAATGAAGTGAATCCCTCAGTGCTCAGAACTATACAATAAGCACTACCGTAAAACTGGAGACGGTCACAATACAAAACAAGACATCAACAACACAATCACTCAAATCTTACGAAAACCTGTTTGTGTTTGACCTACCCAAAAACTGCCTGAACACTACCACTGGGAAGAAAATCAATTTACAATGCAAGGGAAACAACTACAATTTTAACCTAACACAGAGAAAATCGGGGTCACCAAATGTTACGGATGAAATTTCAGGTAAGTGTGTGTGTGTATAGAAAATATGCGTGCTCTACTCTGTTTACTGTCTACTGTTACTCGCACACAACACTCAGACAAAGCACAAAGACTAAACACTCTCAATGCCCTTTGCCCTCGTACCTGTAATGCAACATCAAAACAATAATACAAACATGTTATTTCTCATGCATTCTACAGATCACGTTCATTCATATATAAGAAGAATAATATCTTAACACACGTCGGAGACCAACTGTCTCACGTTAGATGAATGTTCCTGATCCACACAATTCTGCTAATGTTTACAGTTCCTGTTTACTACAGTGTCAAGTTACGTACATCACGTGTCGCGTAATACTTAAATTGACGACGTCTACGTCTCACACAATCTTCTCGCTGATTAAGGTTCTTCGGTGGCAGTTCACAATTCAGTGACTCCACAATTATGTTTCTTCGGTGGCAGTTCACACGTACTGCAACTCCACAACTTAACGGGTACATACCCGGGATACATACCACCCACGCAATACCGCTCGTGGTGGCTATGGGGTGCGGCTCCACCCAGTTCCCAGTACTCCAGCGTCGTTACAACCCTGCGCTCTCAAACATCACTTCGTAGCGCCAAGGAGGGGATGCCCATCTCTCTCTCTCTCCCGCTGTCCAGTGGTCCCACCCATCACTCTGACCCGGGGTGCTGTATCTTTACAGCCTAGAACCACTCATGGTTCGTCCGCACACTCTTCCTTCGGTGTTAGACCTCAGTGTTCGCGGCTGAGCAGCATTCTCGCCCAACGCGGAGACATCAACACGTCTGTCTTCCTCGGATGTCAAGAACGCTCTGTCTTTCACATATCACAAAGCTAACCTTATTTCCTCCTGTTGGCCAAAGCAGCCAATGGAAATACGCCTTACAGAAGTCGTGCTACTTCAAGTATGGCAAGCCAATCTGTACACATTTGTTTAAACCATCCAATACTGAATTATGTACAATCCATTTGTCACACACACACACACACACACACACACACAGCTGATGGCAAAGGTTCCCTTTGCCTAAGTATTGACTGAATGTCCCAGGTTACCACACAGCGAGTAAAGTGGCGTCGCTTTGCTCTTTTTCTTTATTTTTCCAGGCCCCGAACCCCTGCCCAAATTTTCAGTCATTTTAGGACTTAGGTTTTCTTTTGCAGTAGCTACGTACGGGTCATGCTCAAATTTTCAGTGAATTGGGACTTTTTAGGGAAAAAGGGAAACTGATTACAGAAGTGGGATTCTCGTCTCACTCTCGGCTTTACAAATGTGACCCTCCACCACGAAATGAGTCGCATGTCACCTTTGCATGATTTTCATATTTTTACATTTTTTTGAAGAGTTTTGTAGGGCCTATGCTCTATCCAGTGGTGAAAACCGTTTTTAGAAAAGAGCGAAAACTGTTTGAGTTATAAGCCTGTGACTAAGGTGACCCTCACACTGTTACCAGACACTCCCCGGACTTATATTAAGCCTAGCGCAGAACCGCGCGAGGTGACATGCGACTCATTTCGTGGTGGAGGGTCACAAATTGGCGTCAATAGATAAAGACTGATAGTGAACCAATGTAGAGATATATTTTCTGCAAAGAACCCATGCATTGTATTGAGCTGTTTTTATGATTGTTATATTCGATTCAATACAATTTGGAACTTCACCTGATTCTTTTTGAGTTCATATTCTGTTTGTCTGTTTGTCTTGTGTGTGATTGCCATCCTGACAAATGCCTTTTAAACACAAATAACATATAAGACACAGACACATATAGTTGGAGTTTATGTGAGGCTACGACCCCTCGGCTTTACATTTGTGGAGAAAAGTGCAGTACACATACGTTTTTTTTCTGTATTTCTTATTTCCCCTATGAGAGTCCTGTAATAGTACAAAAGGTGACCCAGTACAAATCGCCAGTGCGTAAATAGGTCACTTTAAGCCGACAACTTGTGTGCACCAGAATTGGGTTTTTCCTCTTTCTCTTAGCAAGACTTTGGTGCCAAGCGGTTAATCGCTTGCACCTGTGGCACTGGCCCCGGCCTGACCGGACCTGAACAGGGCAAGCTGACCACGAGAGGCAGTTGCTCTGTGCCCAAAACCCACCTCCCCCCCCCCCTTTTTTACATTTAGTCAAGTTTTGACTAAATGTTTTAACATAGAGGGGGGAATCGAGACGAGGGTCGTGGTGTATGTGCGTGTGTGTGTGTGTGTGTCTGTCTGTCTGTCTCTGTGTGTGTGTGTGTGTAGAGCGATTCAGACTAAACTACTGGACCGATCTTTATGAAATTTGACATGAGAGTTCCTGGGTATGATATCCTCAGACGTTTTTTTCATTTTTTTGATAAATGTCTTTGATGACGTCATATCCGGCTTTTCGTGAAAGTTGAGGCGGCACTGTCACGCCCTCCTTTTTCAACCAAATTGGTTGAAATTTTGGTCAAGTAATCTTCGACGAAGCCCGGACTTCGGTATTGCATTTCAGCTTGGTGGCTTAAAAATTAATTAATGACTTTGGTCATTAAAAATCTGAAAATTGTAAAAAAAATATTTTTTTTATAAAACGACCCAAATTTACGTTCATCTTATTCTCCGTCATTTTCTGATTTAAAAAACATATAAATATGTTATATTTGGATTAACAACAAGCTCTGAAAATTAAATATATAAAAATTATTATCAAAATATTTTTTTTCGAAATCAATTTAAAAACACTTTCATCTTATTCCTTGTCGGTTCCTGATTCCAAAAACATATACATATGATATGTTTGGATTAAAAACACGCTCAGAAAGTTAAAACGAAGAGAGGTACAGAAAAGCGTGCTATCCTTCTCAGCGCAACGAATACCCCGCTCTTCTTGTCAATTCCACTGGCACTGCCTTTGCCACGGGCGGTGGAGTGACGATGCTACGAGTATACGGTCTTGATGCGTTGCGTTGCGTTCAGTTTCATTCTGTGAGTTCGACAGCTACTTGACTAAATGTTGTATTTTCGCCTTACGCGACTTGTTTGCTCTTAGACTCTCTGTCGGTGCACATGCAGTGTTGAGGTCAGCTAGACCGACCCAGACAGCGGACTGACCGCAGCGCGGTCTTTGTTCTGGTACTCCACCCCCCCCCCCCTTTTTTCCGCCCCTCCCCAAGATAAGGGACCGAAATGGCTGAACTTGCAACTCCCCTAGTTGTACGGTACAGAGTGACAAACATGTGAGTTTTTGAATATTCCTACCCTTTCTAATGACGTTTCATACAACTCCTGCAATGCAACCGAGGGGTGGATTAAATCTAGTTGATTATTTTTAGACAAGTGAGAAATTAGAACGAACTACTTTGATTACACCAAAAATCACACGTGGATTATTCGAAGTAAGAATAAAGAGGGCTAAAAAATAATCAACACTAGAATTTATTTTTAGAACATTTGAAACCCAGACGATTGGACCCTGTTGCGGAAGAATACGTACAACGTTGACTCAAAACTGTAACAACAATGGCTGACGTGTATGAAGTACACGCATACCTTGCCAGGTTTGTTTCTGTGTCTAGTCGACAGACGATGCCATTTGCTTTGTGTGTGTTTTTGTTGTTGCTTACTGTACGTGTAAAATCCAGTTCTTTAACAGGCAACAAACCTTGCAAATTTCCAGAAGCTGCAATCTGAAGCGACCTATCTCTGATTCTAGCAGACGATCTCTCCAATGTTTAACACAAAATCAGCAAACTCTCCTGTCACATAGAACGTCCATTATATAGTGCAATGTTGAAATGAAGTTACCGGTCTGAAACATCTAGTCGTTTCTTCTGAGACAATCCTTGTTCTCTTATCATCTACAGATTTACCGCAGTCTTCACCACGCGAATTCACAACAGAAGTCAGACTTTCGAACATATACAATCTACGTAGGCAAGCACGATACGTCATGACGTCATATGATTCCTAGCATATTGACGTAATGCTAAACATCCGGTTATCCCGAGTTTTCTCCGTAATACATGTCCGTGGATTTTTCAATGTTCGGTTATTTTCGTGGCTTCATGCGGAAAGGGAACCGTCGTCTGCTATCATGCAACGACATGGACCATTCTTGATTCTGGTCCTTGTTGCTGACAAAAACATGATTTTAACACAGAATGTAATATATTGTGTTTTAATCGTAGCAATGGGGTCCGATATTTAGACCAGACAAGTATAATGCCGACGAGTCGGAGACAAAGAATAAAGTAAAAGAATAGGGACTATTTGAATGACGCGCATTTGACACTCTGAGTGATTAGGCTGAAACGAAATTGCGTACAAAATGTCGTCTGCATGAATGCATGTTCGACCCGTGTTGTTCGTTGTATAAATAGCTTAAACAATGACGACAACTCGTTGATTACTGGAAAATAAACCACTCGTGGGTATTTGCAGCCGCTTGGTAATTCACGAGTGTGCGGAGCACACTCGTGAATTACCAAGCGGCTGCAAATACCCACGAGTGGTTTATTTTCCAGTAATCAACGAGTGGTCATTGTTTAAGCTCTATTTAATCATCTCGCTTTCGGATGCAACGTATTCTTTCTCCCCTTCCTTCAGGTTGCTAAGAATGGAGTTAATGTTTTCTGCCTCTACACACATACGTACACATGCACACACACCCTCTCTCTCTCTCTTGTTCCTTTCTTTTATTTTACACCCTTTTCCTTGATATTCCTTTTATTCATATATTAAATACATGTACCGATTTGTTCAGTAGAATACATGCTGGGTTCACGTTAGTCAGATATACTATGTACAAAGAGAATGAACCGGGTGTGTACAAGTGGCTTGTTTTTTGGTTACGGCGGTGGCCGTGGATGTATTGAGCATGAGTTTATTTTGCCGGTTGGTTTTATTGACAGGGATTTGCCATTAGGTATGAACGTCTGGTGTATGTTTTGTGTAACAGAGAGAAAGTAGGTCATTTAAAGCCGACCACTTTTGTACAGCCAAGTCAGAGCCTTGCTCTATTCCTTAGCAAAACCTTGGTGCCAAGCGGTCAAATGTTTGCACCTCTGGCACTGCCCCCAGCTTGACCGGACCCGAAGGGCAGGCTGACCACAGAGAGGCAGTTGTTCTGGCCCCCCCCTCCCCCCTCCCGCGACTGGACTTTACCCCCCACGTAGCCGTAGGAAATGATTTGAGTTGAAGATTTTAGAGTCTTCTTTGCCCCGCCTTTCTTGTAATGTTTTGATTACATCGTTTTTGAACATAACACATAAAGTCCCTTTTTGTGTTAGGACCATCTTTGTTAAGTTTGACGATCAGTTTTTAGGAAGGTTTTTATGAAGAGAGGCATGTTCTTTTTACCCTCTCTTTCGTCTGCTGATTATTAGGCTTGACGTGTTCTGCTGCTATGTTCCCAAACACGTACTCTCTCTCTCCCTATATTATTTTGCCGTTCTTTTTCTCGGCGTCCCTTTTTGTTCGTATATTCGATATATGTATTCAGTAGAATGTAGGCGTTATGTTAATCATATATGTGGCGTATGCGAATGTATAAAGACAGATGAAACCGGGGTGTGCCGATGTTTTTGTTATGGCAGTGACCGTTGTTGCTTTGAGCACGCAGCATTTTTGTGGGGTTTTTATGGGCATGGATTTGCTGTTTGATATGGACGTCTAACGTACGTTTTGTATACTAAAGGAGAAGTATTTTTGTGTGTAACCTAATTGCTCAGTCTTTAAGTGTAACTGGAAGTTTTGCAGTTCGTCTGCGTTTTGGTCTACCTACAAGTGTTTGGTATCTACAGATGCGTTGTAAGCTTGGTCGTTTGATGACATATGTATGTACATCGTTTTTCATGTGTGTTTTCTTAATAGAAGAGCTTTTGTGCATATTTGAGGAGTTTAGCTTCAAGTGATAAGGAGGCTGGCAGCAGGCCCGGGACCCTCCGCCTCCCCTCCCCTTTGCTCCCGCGCTGCCAGAGCGAGATTCTGATTGGTCTCGCTTGGGTGACGTAGGAGGAAACCCCGTGAGGTCAGGAGGAGTTGCATTGAGCTGGGTTAAAGGTGTGGGAATCTTTCCTTATGCTTGGTGCTTCTCCTCAGATTTGCGTGTGGTTTGGATGGTATGTGTGCCTTAGTGCCTGACCTGACAGACCACGTCCTCAATACGCAACTCTTGTCCCACTGGCAATAGTGAGCAGTGCGCGCGGTTCACTCGGTTACCACAAGGCTTATTAGGGTAGTGCGCGCTACTCTAAAGGTTACCAACACGCGGTGATCGAGTGGCGTCACTCGATTTTGTCCAGGCCCCGAACCCCTGCCCGATTTTTCATCCAGATTAGGACTTAGGTTTTGTTTTCAAAGAGTAAGTTAGATCGCTAGGGTACCTACGGGTCATGCCCGATTTTCCAGCATTTTAAAGACTCAGATTTTATTTGTTAGTGTAGTGTTTAGACTGTATTAAAGCCAACCTAGACTCTTTTTAGATATATTTTCTATGGAAGAACCCACGTATGTTTTCTTTTGATGTTTTTGTTTGAATACAATTGGAAATCCTATTACACTCTTGTTGACTTTGTATTTTGTTCGTCTGTTCGTCTGGTGCGTGTGGTTTGAATGCCATCCTGACAAATGTCCTTTAAAACCGCACGCACAGTAACACCTTAGACACAGACAGTTAATATTTCTGTAAAGCTCGGCTTTACATTTGGTGTCAGAAGTGGGATCGATGGTCCAAGGTTGGTCACGGTAACAACTGTCCAATCCCACCAACCACCAATCGGCTTTACATTTGGTGTCAGAAGTGGGATTAGAAGTTTAGGTTGGTGTTTGTTTTTTGTTTGTTTGTTTTTTTAGCAGTAATAAGTTTAGGACCCCTTTCCCTCTCCCTTTTATTTTATTTTCTCGTTGCTTTCGCGGCAACGTTTTGTGTGTGTGTGTGTGTTGTCTGTAGCGTGTTTATGTCTGCTCTGAAGACAAAATGGCGCGCGGCGGGACTGATGATGCTGTCTGGCGAGAGAGTGTCCAGGTCGACAGCGGCATCCACTTCACCAAGATGGCCGCTGAACTGCAGGAACTGCAGGACAGCATGCTGCAGGAGACGAAATGAGAAATGCAGACCTTGGCGGCACAGGCGATTGCCACGGTCAGCAACAGTCGAAGTCGCAGCCGCACTCCCGACCTCAGGCAGGAGGACACTGCACCATGGTCAACCACGGTGCTCGCCCCACATAGCAAGCACAGGGTGGCCGAGGGAGGGGTACCTGTTACTCCCTTGGCGGGCCCTGAGCTGTGGTCGTCGCTAGACCAGGGAAGACATCAACCTCGCCCGCAGAGACATGGAGATCTCACGCAGCGCTTGGCGGCCTACGCATCATCAACCAAGCCACACTCCACAACCTTGTGGGCGACCATGGGACCTTCTTCACGTAGCAGCGACAGGGTGGCTGAGGGAGGGGTACGTGATACTCCCTTGGCGGGCCTTGAGCTGCGACCATCGCCGGAACTGGCAAGACGAGGACGTCGCTCGCCGAGGCCAGACGAGGCCACGCACCGGCCGCTGTACAACCTACTGGACCGAGGGCACACGGCGGTTCCCCCTTTCACAGATAGCATGATTAAGTTTGCTGCTGGCACCTGCCCACGCAGCCCCTGCCCTGCTTATCTGTTATCACATTCCTGGCCCCGCTGGGGCTTCAGCCTTCTTTGTTCCACTGGCTGGCAGCAGAAAATGAGTCAATTTCCCACGGTTTAATTGCCTTCCTGCCACTGCCTCACAGCAGAACCAGATTTTGTATCTATCTTGAAGAGCCCTGTCTGGAGCACTTTCCATGTGGTTTCGTCTTAAAGACTTTTTGTCTTGTATTAGTTTCTGATCATCAGAGTACATGTACGCTGTGTGTTTCATTTGTGTGGCATTGTGTTGTGACAGGCAAATTTTTCACCCACTGTTCAGCAGAAAAGAAAGGATTGAATCATAGTATTATTACAAGTGACATCACACTCAGTTATTTTGTGCAGCAGTGTGACCTAATATTTCCAGTTTTCTTCTTTGTCTTCATGTGACAGTGTATGTTTGGTATGCAGTGTGTTTCATAATGGAGCATACTGAAACTGAACATCTAATTTGTGTTAATGCATTGTGTAGACTGTGTGGGGAACGCTCTGCAAGAACAAAAAAAGATCGACATTGTAATGTGAAACTGTGTGTGGACTATGCGGACAAACTGAAAAACTTTTTTAACATTGATGTATCTTCTGATATTAGTGCAAAACATTCGACCACGTTTTGTCAGAAGTGCTATTCAAAGCTGATTAAATTAAACCGTACGCCCTCAAACACAACAGCTGATCGTGTTAAGGAACAAGCTCTTGAAAGCCATTAGTAACATTTGGTGTCAGTATGATTCCAGCCTCCAAAGTAGTCAGTGTGAAACATGCTCCCACTTTCAAAGCCACAGAACAGCAGGGCAACCAAAAAAGGCGAATAAGGGGAGGCCAAAGAGAAAACTGGTTGAAACTGACTTGACAGGTGAATTATTACCCGCTATTACGAGCTAGTCGTGTGACAGAGAGTTTTCTTGCACACGAGACTGTAGATGTTTCACGACGGCTTTAGCCGGAGTGAAACAGCAGCAGTCGAGTGTGCAAGAAAACTCTCTGTCACACGACTAGCTCGTAATGGCGATTATGTCTCACAGCATAGGCATAGAAAGATATAAATGAGTTTTTGGGGACGAAATAACAGGCACAAAACCAGACTGACAACACAATTGCCTTTTCACACATACCGTACACACGCATGCGCGCAGAAGATAGATCCAATTCGTTTCGTGTCTTTTTCTGGTTGAATGCATTTAACAAAGTATCAACCAACGTTTCTCAATCTTTCAATGAAAAAAATAAACTTTTTTTTAACCAAGCAGCACAAACCAACGAAAGCTAAACACACAAACACACGCGCGCACAAACACAGATTGAATGCAAAGCGCGAACGAACACGGAGAATTTTTGTAGGTCAGGTCGTGGGAAAGTCCACCCGAAATGTTCCACAGGGGAACTGGTTGTGTTTGGATTGTTCTTTTTCTCACAGTGATGTTGATGTTGTTTACAGTGCAGTTTTGAAAGAATATTTTCTGAATTTGGGGCCCACTTTCGTCTTTCGGTTCGTTTATCTTGTCGAAGTAACATTCGAGTGTTTCTAAATCCAAACCTTCCATCACCGCTGGTACAGATTAGACCTGCCTGACTGTCTGCGTGCGTGTTAGAGCTGAAGACGAAGCCTCAATCGCCAAAGCGTCACCCATCTGTAGGTTCTGAGCATCGGATGTACGTTGATACGTGGTAAGATCCGCACGGAACTGTCTATGCAACTTTTCCTAGTCACAGGTGTAAGGTTCGATCTTTTCTTTGCAATTTCGTCCTCTGTGTACGTAGCAAAGCGTTTCACCATTTTCGGTTTTCGTTGCAGACGACGATAGTGAAAGTAGTACCTATTGTTTTGTTTTTACCTTTCGTATTCAGGGTTCTTCATAATTGAAGCTTGGTAAAGGGACCGTGTCGTGTAAGTGGAAAGTTGACGAAGCTTTTGAAAACAGAAATTGAATGAAGAAGAAAATGTGGCTTTCAGTTATATACAGGAGAACGGGGATTGTGTTATTCTTTTACCGTCAAACACTTAGTACACAGATAAAACGCGATTGACTGACCAAGGCCTGTTGGCACACTATTCAGAATGCACAACAAAATGTAACAACGCTTTGATACCCATTTTTCTACGTTCGTGATCACTTGAAATGAATACTGAAAACATAAATGTTTAAGGTAGTGACTGAATGTATGTAAAGGTAAACAATTTCAGAAATAAATGCATAATCAAAATAATTGATTTCGGCATCAAAGCGTGTAACATACAATCTTGCACACGTTTGCTTTAGTAGTGGCAAAGAAGGAATGCGTGTGACATATTCTGATGTTCCATGACTTGATGCTATCCCTGTCAAAGTGCTCTTCAAAAAAGAGTGCTTAATGAAGCATTCATAACTGTTTTTCCTGTATGGTGTAGATATTCATTTTCACAATCCAGATAACCATGACAAAAACTGGATGTATGTACATGTGTACTGTTTATAAACATCTACCGCAGTTATAAAAACATGCCGTGTGCTGGGAGCTTGGATAGCTCAGTCGGTAGAGCGCGTGGGCTCGTGATCGAAAGGTCGCGGGTTCGAATCCAGCATTGGGCAGTGGGTGTCCATATTATTTATCCCGTTGCCGACCCTGGTTTGCTGGTGTCAGTATAATGTGAACAGCCTTCTTTAAATCTACCCCAAGATACATGGAAGTAAAACTAGCTAACAACAACAACAACTGCCGTGTGCTGACATTTTGGAATACTGTTTTCCTACTTGGATACCTGTAAGCGGGCTCAAGAAAAGATACCTCACACACACAAGGTAAACGTCTTCAAAGTGTCAGCATGAACATCTGTTCACATTAACCTTGCAGATTTGTTTTTAATTTATTCTGTCTTCAAAAGTGGACCGTGGCGCGATCTGTAGCCTCTCAAATACATGTCATTAATTACATTGTGCCGTGTGTACTGTTCTCTGTCTGTCTTCTTTCAGCAGGCTACAGCAGTGGCACACCTACAGCATAGTGGTCATATTTAGTATCGTTTGAAAGTTTATGGTCTTGACTACAAGGCTATATGTAAATACCACACATGCTGACATCGTAATTCAAGAGAACTAACAAGATAGAAGTGTTTTCAAAACACACAGCTTTCTCGTAAGGCAGAGATAGCAGTGCGTAGCTGCCGAGAGGTTGAGCTAGGCCGCACTCTGGCCTGCTAGTAGGAGGGAGCTTTTCTCTTAGCCTTCTACTGCTGAGATGGCTTGTGGGAGTGATGCTATCGCGCGGTTGTACAGTCACTACTGTGTAGCCAGCGCTGAACCGGGGGATGGGTGATTAATTACCGCTGGCGGCCTGGCACTGAGGAAGGGGTGATAAAGGGGTCAGATTCCGGCTGTGCCTGTGAACTAAACCTAATAGCAGAAACTGCCGTGGGCAACTAACCGGCCCTGAGCACGGGTTACGGTGGGGCGGTATGCGCCACCGTGACCTCATCCAAGACACGCCGCTACGCTGGAGAGGTCCTCATGAGGAGAGGGACCATCCTACAAACAGGAAGCCGCCAACATTCGACGGGAAAACGAGCTGGGGCGACTTTCTCGTCCAGTTCGAGATTGTGGCCAGCATGAACGGCTGGTCCAAGAGGAGGTGCGCCATGGAACTGGCGGCCTGCCTGAGAGACCAGGCCGTGTCAGTGCTGACCCAGTTACATGCGGCACTTCGGGGGGACTACGACGCGCTCGTGGGAGCGCTGGAAGCTAGGTTCGAACCCCCGAACCAAACGGAAATGCACCGGGCTTCTCTCAGGAGCCGGGTGCGGAAGAAGGGCGAGTCGCTGGCGGCACTCGCTCTTGATCTGAAGGGGATGATCCGGAAGGCCTACCCCACAGTTACGGGAGAGCTGTCCGAACAGCTGACAGTCACAAGCTACCTTGACAGTCTGGACAACCCAGAAATGGAATGGGCTGTCCTTCAGGGAAAGCCAGCGACAGTGGAGGAGGCTGTCACGCTGGCCATGGAATTTGAATCCTTCAGGAAGACGAGGGCTCGTCGGCGCCTGAAGGATGACGCACACGTCTTCACAATAGAAGAAAACAAGCAAGAAATGGAGAGCCCCAGGCCGCAGAGGAGGTGTTTCTACTGTTCCAGCCCTTCACACATCGCCAGGGAGTGTGAGCAGAGCAAGACAAGGCGGCAGACTACATTCAACAAGCACTCGGGAAACCGACGATAGCCGAAGCAGGTGGTCATGCATCGGCTGATATCCAGGACACCAGACCCGATTTTATGGAAGAAACAGAAGGTCCCCACGTCAAGGTTCGACTAGAAGGGATCGAAGCAGACACGGGTGCGTCAGTATCCGTCATGCACCCAGACTTCTACAGTAAGCTGTCGACTCCCATCGTTCTACAACCATCATCCCTGCGTCTCACCGTGGCCAACGGCGAACCTGTCACGGTGCGTGGGCACGGTGAATTCAACATTACAGTAGGAAGAGGCCCTACACTTCGTCACCGATTCGTGGTGGCGAGAATGAATGCAGACCTTATCATCGGCTACGATTTCCTCTCCCGTTTTCACTGCGTCATTGATACGGGGAGGGGAAAACTTGACCTGCTGATCGGCGCTTCGTCATACCCTGACAGCCAAGCTGAGGAAGGGGCTGTCAGGACAGTCTACATGGCAGAGACTACGACTGTCCCAGCCAGGACAGAGATGATAATCACCGGCGAAACAGAGTCCGCGGCAACCGAAGGGAGCCAGCCACTCATTATGGAGGCGAATGCAGACCTGGCCGTCCATCAAGAACTACTCATCGCCAGGACGCTAATCCGGCCGGGGACGCGCATCCCTGTCCGGGTGGCGAACTTATCAGGCCAAGACCAAGTACTCAGAGAGGGGGCCGTTATCGGCTCCTGCCAAGCAGTGAAGAGAGTGGTGGAACCAGGGAGCGCCGCGCTGCAAGCACTGGGCCAAGTCAGGACCATCCGCGCTTCAACGCAACCTGACGTACAGCTATCTCCAACTCTCCAGGCGCTATTCGAGAACAGTACGCCTGAACTGGACCCAGTGCAGAGACAGCAGCTGAAACATTTCCTGTTTGACAACAGGAAGGCCTTCGTCGAAAGCAAAGAGGACTTGGGCAGGACAAACATCTTTAAACACAGAATCAACACGGGCGAGTCTTCGCCAACGAAACAAGCACCACGGCGATTCCCACGCGCAAAGAAAGAAGCAGCGGAAGCTGAAATACAGAGAATGCTGCGCCTGGGAGTCATAGAGCCGTCTTGCAGTCCTTGGGCGGCACCCGTCGTCCTTGTCACAAAGAAGGACGGCTCTCTCCGCTTCTGCATAGACTACAGGCGCCTGAATGCTGTGACCAAGAAAGACTCCTTTCCCCTGCCACGTATCGACGACACTCGGGACGCACTGGGCGGGTCGAGCTGGTTCTCAACCCTAGACCTGGCCAGTGGGTATTGGCAGGTGGAGATGGACCCCACAGATGCAGAGAAGACAGCATTCGTCACAGAGAAGGGCCTGTGGCAGTTCACCGTCCTTCCTATGGGCCTGTCAAACTCAGAAGCGGGCCGTCCAGGACACTGCTTAAACAAGACATCGCTGCAGAACCGTTCGAGCGCATCGCCATGGACATCCTCAGTTTCCCCACAACGACAGAGAGTGGCAACACGTGCGTGCTTGTGGTCAGCGACTATTTCACCAAGTACAGCCAAGCCTACGCCCTGCCTGATCACCAAGCCTGCACTGTGGCCAACACCCTCGTCACGGAGCTCTTCATGCTGTTCGGCACGCCACGAGTCATCCACACGGACCAAGGAAAAGAGTTCGAATCTGGGTTGATTCACGAGCTCTGTGACCTACTGGAGATCAAGAAGACAAGGACGGCGCCCTACCGACCACAGTCCGACGGTCAGGTGGAAAGGCTCAACCGCACTCTCATCGATATGCTGTCAAAGTTCTGTGACGACAACATAGACGACTGGGACTGCCATCTCCCTTACGTCACGTGCTCGTACAACTCCACGAGACACGACAGTACGGGGTGCAGTCCAAACCTGCTAATGCTGGGGAGAGAATTCACACTCCCTATCGATTTGATGTACGACCCCGAGTCAGCAGCGCCCACACGACGCTGCCCGTCCGAGTACGTCGAGTGGGTGAGGGACTCGACACGAGAGAACTTTCGCTTCGCACGAGAACACCTGCAGAGGGCTGCAGAAAGACAGAAGAGAAACTACGACAAGAAGGCGGGCGTCAGAGAGTTCCAGAGAGGTGACTGGGTACTCCGATTCTACCCTCCTAACCTCAACAAGAACAAGCTCAACTCACGCTACATAGGACCATATCTAGTCCTCGGCAAGATTGGCGAAGTTGACTGCAAAATACAGTCAAGTGCGGGGGCAACGCCTGTCGTCGTACACGTCGATCATCTGAAGCTTTTTCACGCTGAGAGTCCACCCGAGAGTTGGGTGGACGACACGCCCGAGAACGATAAAGGCTGCCAGACAGAACTTGCAGCAAGTCATCGCGAGCACGCTGGCGAAGCGCTCGAGACTTGCCAGGAAGACGACGACAATCTATCGTCGGGCTCGGAGGACAGACCGGACGAGGAGACGCCAGCAACACTGAAACGAAGCCTCCGAATCCGGCGACCCCCGAAGAGGTTCGGGTACGACAACGATTAAGGGAAGAAGCTAGTAACAAACCCACGGAACGCCAGTCATCACGAAGAGACGTCATCGTTTTTTTTTAATAAACTCTTTTTATTTTTGATTTATCTCAACTGTCCAACAACAATTAACTCGTCACAGACAGGGAATCCACTCAGCAGTAACGGCGGCACTACGTCACATGATGACGTCAATCTGCACATGACCCCCAAACGAAGATGTATAAAATGACGATCTATAATACTTTTGTCATCAACTTTGCGGCTACCTAGTGAGCCCCAGGGTAAAACCAAAAGGAGATGACGGGCTGTTTTCTGGAAAGACGACGGGATGTAGTCTTGCGGTCCGCGGGAGCAAGAATCAGACCGACCCCGCCAACGCAAGAAGGCAGTGAAGTGCTACTTGTGAGGCGGGCGGAGGCGAATGTCAGGGGAATGACATGAGCCGTGTCGTCCGATGTACCTATGCTGATCACATAGGTGGGGCTGTCAGAAAAACCGGAGAAGGGAAAGCCGGGACAGCGAGGGGAGCCTGAGGAAGATGAAACTTGGAAGAGGACTGGAGTCGAACATTATAACTATAATCAACTGAGGAGCTGCTAGGTGTGCTGAGGTATAACAGTACGGAGCCCAGTCCTAGAGACGACACGTCGGAACCTGATTCTGCCCTATGTTGGAGAAAGAAAACAGCCACGCACAACAGCGGAGAAAGAAGAATTACGTCATCACACCTCAAACGAGGGAGAAAGCGCGAACATACGTCATCACGAAACGCAGCAGATACCGTCAACAACACTCTCATCGACCTGACGAGGACAACCCAGCTGACCAGTGCGCTGCAGGGGATCCGGTCGGCGAGCGAGCTTTACGGCTCGCTGCCACGAGGCCGCGGTTCCTGCCTCTGTCTGACGAGACAGGGGAACCTGTCTGACGCTGCAGCTGGTGCGTCTCGGGTCCTGTCCACGCCGTCGCAGATGTCGTCACAGACGTCACCCGTTCCTGTGTTCCTGTCCGGCGCCGCGAGGACGCGCCTGATGTCGTCGAGGTACAACTCTCCCGGAATCCACCGAGCGGGACGACGTCGACGGAGGAGGCGACAACTCAAGCGTCGGACGTAATCATCAAGGAAATAGGCACCAGTGACTTCGCGATCGATAAGGTTAGGGAGCTTGATAGGTGTTTTTGTTCTGATTTTTGTTAAAAAGCATAGATTAGCAAACCAACGACAAAAGAGACAGTGACAGTATTGAATTAGATGCATTTAAATTTGTGTTTTGTTTCATGACTATACACTCAGAACGCCTGAGCCAAAGCATATAAATAGCCTGCTGACAACCAAAATTGGGACATTTTGAAAAAAATATTGTATTTTGAAAAAAATATTGTAAAAAAACTAGTACATGTGGAGATTTACTTTTTGCACACAATTAAAGAAAGATCTTTCATTGTGTCAGAAATGTACTTTGTATTTGTCAAAAGGCTTGTTGTGTTTGTGTGGTATGCTATTGAAAATGTCAATAAATAGCCTGCTGACAACCAAAATTGGAAAATTTTGAAAAAAATATTGTATTTTGAAAAAAATATTGTAAAAAAACTAGTACATGTGGAGACTTACTTTTTGCACACAATTAAAGAAAGATCTTTCATTGTTTCAGAAATGTACTTTGTATTTGTCAAAAGGCTTGTTGTGTTTGTGTGGTATGCTATTGAAAATGTCAACAATTTAAATTAAAAAAAGTCCAGAGGCACCACATAAATACTACAGACATGTTTGAAAATATGCACAAAATGTTGTTAGTGAATACTCAAAAAAGAATTTACTAACCTGAATGAGACAATGAGATGACTGGGTGATGACTATGATGAATATATCCATGTAGAAAAAAAGAAACACTTGCTGTCACAGTATTTACAGTGCCACACTTGGAAGCACAGCTCAACGCAAAACGCCACACCACATTCCAGGCACCAGAATCGAGTCCCATTGCGTTGGGTTTTATCCATAGAAGAAAAGAAACACTTGCTGTCACAGTATTTACAGTTTTTGTATAAATGACTTGTTTAGAACTCGGTTTATGCACGGAGAACATCCTTCTTTGTGTGCCACACTTCGAAGCACGGCTCAACACAAAGCGCCACAGCCATGTGGCCACAGAACATTCCCGGCACCAGAATCGCGTCCGTCCGCTTGCATTGGGTTTTGGCCAAAGTAGCATTGACACCTCGAGCTCTTGATTTGGCTAACTCATTCACCCTCATCACTCATTTATCCATCTATCACAACAACACTGTTTGATGCACACACAGTCACTGCCTTCCTTCTGCACGCCGCTTCGCTTCGCAACAACACTGACAACTCGCGACATTTTGGAATCCTAAATATGAAACTAAGGCATGGGTTGGTCCCGTCAATGACCTGTAGTATCCAAACTAACCAATGAAATCAACTGTTCTGGGAGTTATTTGTCGCGTATGGTAATGCAGCCGACCTCTGAACCTATGACGTGGGTTTTCGTATGGAAAATCCCCAGCGTGGTATTTTCCACTTCCAACGCTACTATTATGGCGGTGTGTGGCGAAGCGACTCACGCACCTTACGCACGGATTCTGGCGGCGTGCTGACAACGGCATGATCAGTGAACGCTTGTATTCGGGCGGCGCGTCGCGAAAAAGTTGAACTCTAACGATGAAAATGTGACGTTGGTTTGAAAGAGGGCCGGAGCTCTTGTAATTATTTGGTTTTTGTAGGGTGACCTGTATATAGTCATTCAGTGCTCGAACGAAAAAGGGTATTCTACGGTTGGTTCGTTGTTGGTTTCTTTTTCGGGTAAACCTGTTAAGTTTGAAACTTTGTCCAGGAAAGCATTTGAATGTGTGGTTTTATGATGGGTGTCACGCTCATTGGGCGTTATTTAACTCATCATTAGATGGTGGTAAAATTTTGAGGTCATACCAATGTACATTTGAGAAAGTTTTTGAAGAATGTAACCAATATAGGCCAGTTGTCCTTTTGATAAAGAATAATCGACTTAGGAAATCAATCCTAAAGTATTCTTTGCCATGTTTCCATTTCGTCACAATTTGGAGAAACATAACTGCCGTATGGATGGTTGGATTATAACTTTTGTATTACTCTTTTTAGTTTGTAAAACTGGGGTGAGATCAGTGACACTTTTCTCCTTCTTATACTTTTTTTTGATTCTAAGATGTGTTCATCTTCTTTTTATGATGTTGCCAAGTTTGGGGACAAACTTATTTTTTTTAGAAGGGGGCATTGTGGAGAAAAGTGCAGTACACCTATGTTTTTTTTTGTATTTCTTATTTCCCCAATGAAAGTCCTGTAATAGTACAAAAGGTGACCCAATACAAATCGCCAGTGCGTAAATAGGTCACTTTAAGCCGACAACTTGTGCGCACCAGAATTGGGTTTTTCCTCTTTCTCTTAGCAAAACTTTGGTGCCAAGCGGTTAATCGCTTGCACCTGTGGCACTGACCACAGCATGGTCTTTGTCTCCCCCCCCCCCCCCTCTTTCCGCCCCTCCCCAAGATAAAGGACCGAAATGGCTGAACTTGCAACTCCCCTAGTTGTACGGTACAGAGTGACAAACGTTTGAGTTTTGGAATTTATTCCCCCCTCTGCTTCTTTACCTCTGTAAACTTGTAGAGCTAGTTATTTTTCAATAATGACACAGCAACCAAACAAATAACGAGCCAGCAACAGCCTGAATCCTCGATAGTGCAATGGGTTGAGAAGCTGTTCTGTTTCGGTACTACTTTTGCGACTGAAAAGTTCCGAACGCTCTATACGTACGAAGTATACATCTCTGGAGCAAACAATACAAACATACCGCATTTAAATTAACAACTACAGGCCTGAACACATGAATCTCCATATAAAATCCATGAGTTCGGTTGTTTTCTGAATCTAGATCTGCCGTGCACAAACCGTTCATCACAAGCAAATTCCCAAGGCAAGTAACTCATACTCTGGCTACAAGAGTAGTTCCCCTTCTTTTAACGCAGTTTCTTCGACAACACTGACTGCAATCCGACGGTCAGTTTTCAACAATATTTCATTTTATAAACAGATCACACGCAACCAAATGCACACATCTCATCAATTTAAACAACATAAAGCGGTTTCATACACTATTTTCCCCAGAAAACTGAACTTCATACAGTAATTAACGTTGGAACACGGGTGCAAAAGTTCGTCTGCTAGTCCCATTTGACGAAAGAACATTTACTAAGCGATACTAAAACATAAACAGAACACACAATATCTGCCTTTACCGCCACAGCAGAATAACAGCATATCTGTGTACTTGATTTTAGTCCAAAACAGGGAAACTAAAAACAGAATGGAATGATTTGCATGGAACTATACAACCGCGCATTAATCGATCGCCTGCGCAGGTTGACTGGTTGAGTGATTCGGATTCGATCAAACTTTCGCACAAAAACTCCTGTTTTTTTGGAATAACTGAAGAAAGGAGGAATAAAGAGGTTACACACCTCGTCTCAGTGATTATTAAAAATAATGGTCTCAGTTCGCGGTCATGAAAAAGCTCGCTGAAGCTCGCATTTTTCATGATCCGCTAACTTCGACCATTATTTTTAATAATCACTGAGACTCGGCATCATGTGACCTCTACATCTCTACCCTTTCTAATGACGTTTTAATCCTCTCGCTTTCGGATGCAACGCATTCTTTCTCCCCTTCCTTTAGGTTGCTAAGAATGGAGTTAATGTTTTCTGCCTCTACACACATACGTACACATGCACGCACACCCTCTCTCTCTCTTTCTCCTTTCTTTTATCCTGCACCCTTTTACTTGATATTCCTTGTATTCATATATTCGATACATGTACGATACATGTATTTTCACGTTAATCATATAATACTGATGATGTACGAAGAGAGTAAACCGAGTGTGTACAAGAGGGGATACAGTACGGATAGCCCGTGTCTTGAGCAGAGAAAGTAGGTCAATTTAAGCTGACCACTTTGGTGCAGCCAGATCGGAGTTGCGCTCTATTCCTTAGCAAAACTCCGGTACCGAGCGATTTAATTGCTTTCACATGTGTTGATAAGGCGAGCGGGGCTGGCCCTGGGAAACCCAGCTGACCACGGAGGGGCATTTGTTCTAGTCCTCCCCTCCCCCTCCCGCAACTGGACTTTACACCCCCCCCTCCTTTCCCTGTAGCTGTAGGAAATGATTCGACTTGGAGATTTTAGGATCTTCTTTGCCCTACCTTTTCTTGTTATGTTTTAATTACATCGTTTTTGATACAACAAATAATGTCCCTTTTTGTGTCAGGACCATCTTTGTTAAGATTTACAGTCAGTTTTTATGAAGGTTTGGTGAAGAGGGGCGTGTTCTTTTTACCCTCTCTTTCCACCCCTGTCTTTGGTTTGTTTATGGCTAGGCTTGACGTTCTCTGCTGCTATACTCACAAACGCATACTCTCTCTCTCTCTATTTTATTTTGCCATTCTTTTTCTCGGTATCCCTTTTATTCGTATATTCAATACATGTCTTTATATGTATTCAGTAGAATGTAGGCGTTATGTTAATCATATATGTGGCGTATGCGAATGTATAAAGACAGATGAAACCGGGGTGTGCCGATGTTTTTGTTATGGCAGCACGCAGCATTTTATTGAGCACGCAGCATTTTTGTGGGTTTTTTATGGGCATGGATTTGCCGTTTGATATGGACGTCTAACGTACGTTTTGTATACTAAAGGAGAAGTATTTTAGTGTAACTGGAAGTTTTGCAGTTCGTCTGCGTTTTGGTCTACCTACAAGTGTTTGGTATCTACAGATGCGTTGTAAGCTTGGTCGTTTGATGACATATGTATGTACATCGTTTTTCATGTGTGTTTTCTTAATAGAAGAGCTTTTGTGCATATTTGAGGAGTTTAGCTTCAAGTGATAAGGAGGCTGGCAGCAGGCCCGGGACCCCCCCCCTCCCCTTTGCTCCCGCGCTGCCAGAGCGAGATTCTGATTGGTCTCGATAGGGTGACGTAGGAGGAAACCCCGTTAGCTATAAAAGACCCCTGTCCCCGTGAGGTCAGGAGGAGTTGCATTGAGCAGGGTTAAAGGTGTGGGAATCTTTCCTTATGCTTGGTGCTTCTCCTCAGATTTGCGTGTGGTTTGGACGGTATGTGTGCCTTAGTGCCTGACCTGACAGACCACATCCTCGATATGCAACTCTTGTTCCACTGGCAATAGTGAGTAGTGCGCGCTGTTTACTCGGTTACCGCAAGGCTTATTACATTAGGGTAGTGTGCGCTACTCTAAAGGTTACCAACACGCGGTGATCGAGTGGCGTCACTCGATTTTGTCCAGGCCCCGAACCCCTGCCAGATTTTTCAACCAGATTAGGACTTAGGTTTTGTTTTCAAAGAGTAAGTTAGATCGCTAGGGTACCTACGGGTCATGCCCGATTTCCCAGCATTTTAAAGACTCAGATTTGATGTGTTAGTGTAGTGTTTAGACTGTATTAAAGCCAACCTAGACTCTTTTTAAATATATTTTCTATGGAAGAACCCACAATTAGAAATCCTATTACACTCTTGTTGACTTTGTATTTTGTTCGTCTGTTCGTCTGGTGCGTGTGGTTTGAATGTCATCCTGACAAATGTCCTTTAAGACCGCACGCACAGTAACACCTTAGACGCAGACAGTTTCCGTGGAGCTACCACCGCTCGGCTTTACACACACACACACACACACACACACACACACGAGTATAGTCAGCTTTGATATGTGGTATGTTTGATGGTTTGTTTATTTGTTTGTTGTTGCGTGACCGAGCTGTTTTTTCAAGCTTTTACAGCAGTCTGTTTTCTAAATAAAGCTGCTAAATATTGGAAGCACTAGACATTGTTTGTCGACGAAAATGCTGTGTGGTCCTGCCCCCCCCCCCCCCCCACCCCCCTCTCCCTGCAAATTTTATTTTCTTCCGCAACCCTCCAAAGCGCCACTAATAGTCAGAACGTTGACCCTGGGCGTTAAATGGAAGAAGAAGAAGAAGCATAGACTTGAGTAAACAGTCTTGTAAATAGCAACTAACAATACTATTGACGTTTCTTTTTATATTTAGTCAAGTTTTGACTAAATAATTTAACGTAGAGGGGGGAATCGAGACGAGGGTCGTGGTGTATGTGTGTGTGTGTGTGTCTGTGTGTGTGTGTAGAGCGATTCAGACTAAACTACTGGACCGATCTTTATAAAATTTGACATGAGAGTTCCTGGGTATGAAATCCCCATACGTTTTTTTCATTTTTTTGATAAATGTCTTTGATGACGTCATATCCGGCTTTTCGTGAAAGTTGAGGCGGCACTGTCACGCCCTCATTTTTCAACCAAATTGGTTGAAATTTTGGTCAAGTAATCTTCGACGAAGCCCGGGGTTCGGTATTGCATTTCAGCTTGGTGGCTTAAAAATTAATTAATGACTTTGGTCATTAAAAATCTGAAAATTGTAAAAAAAAATAAAAATTTATAAAACGATCCAAATTTACGTTTATCTTATTCTCCATCATTTGCTGATTCCAAAAACATATAAATATGTTATATTCGGATTAAAAACAAGCTCTGAAAATTAAATATATAAAAATTATTATCAAAATTAAATTGTCCAAATCAATTTAAAAACACTTTCATCTTATTCCTTGTCGGTTCCTGATTCCAAAAACATATAGATATGATATGTTTGGATTAAAAACACGCTCAGAAAGTTAAAACAAAGAGAGGTACAGAAAAGCGTGCTATCCTTCTTAGCGCAACTGCTACCCCGCTCTTCTTGTCAATTTCACTGCCTTTGCCATGAGCGGTGGACTGACGATGCTACGAGTATACGGTCTTGCTGAAAAATGGCAGCTACTTGACTAAATATTGTATTTTCGCCTTACGCGACTTGTTTATCAGTCTGATTCTTAAATTTGTTACAGCGGTGGGAAACGACGACGACATGGATCTCTACACGGATGTGAATGAACTCAGGAGACAAGCAAAACTACGCAAGAAAAGAGAGGCCGATGAGAGGTACTTACTTATATAGAATGTTTCGTTATGGGATGTGTGAATGCAAACAACACGTGTAAGGATTGTTGTTTGTGGGGTGAAATTTGTAACGTGTGTCTTTTAAAGGGTGATAACGTAAACGAGCTCATTCGTATTTAATGTGGGGGTATTTGGTGGTGGTAGGATACATAATCACTGCTATACTCTTCTTCTTACACTCTGCTTCGCCAGCTCGAATAAACATCAAGTAATGTAAACGTACACATTAAATACAATTAGGAAGATGAGATACTGGAATGTTTTATTTTTGCAAAAATGAAACATTCTTTAGTACGTCTTTAAATGCAACATTACCCCGTCGTTGTTGCGTGTATACATTTTACATATCGTCCATGTGTATCATTGTTTCTTTTGTTTCAGAGAGTAATCAGCAGGAAGTATTGTTGTATTGTCCAAGGCAGCAAGAAAGACAAATTAGACCGACCACTTCTGACTCAGAAATCACGGAACAGTTCAAACACCGGACACTTTTGAAAGAATGCTTGATGTCATTGTCTACACATACATAGAGAATACTCCGTACATGGCTTGCTGTGTCGTACCAGATTTACACGAGTTTTTTTTTAAATATTGAACTGCGAGCAAAAGCGAGCTGTTCACTATTTGAAAAAGCAACGAGTGTACATCTGGTACGACACAGCAAGCGATGTAGTATTCTGTTTATCCTACAAACTAAATTTACGTGTATTTTATTCAAAACGTCCCGCAGTCGAGGCGGCGAAATTCAAGACGCTTCTTTTGGAACCTCGATCTTTTCTAAAGCCTCGTTCAACCTATTACGTCAAAGCAAAGAAACATGGCGTGACGTGTTAGTTCTACAAATTCATCCAGGGGAGTTAGCCAGCGCAATTTGCTTTCTATAATGACGTTTTTGTCTCGGTGACTTTGGCATCATAAGCAGTGGAAAAACAGGTCCCTGCCAGACTTGCTTGACATGGCCTCATTTACATGATATACACACGTGTGATTTGAACGATTATTATCTCACGAGTGTCTCTCTCACGTATGTAGGATAAAAACACTTATCAAGAAAAGGGAAAGACATACTTCGCGATCGCTTTCAATGTGCTGCATTTTACTTGAATATCTTTCTCAACAAAAATGTATCTCCGTCGTAATCGCAGGACAAAATGGTGATGTCTTTCTGAAAACAAAGGACATTTGATGTGCTTCACCACTCCATGGTCAAACCTATACTTGCACAGCAAGTCTATACACACACACAGTCTGGAGCGGCCATTTTCATGGATACTGTAACATATATCAACATACATACGACGTTTAAAGTACCTTCCTTCTCGTGCAAACGATCAAGTAAACCAAAACAAAGTTATCCAGGCCTAAACATGTGATAAGAGCATCCTTACACTTAAAATACACAGCCTGCCGGTTTTGTTATGCTGAGTGTGAATTTGTTGCTGAATTATTTCATAACGGACCAGACTCTGCACATTTGATCCAACTGACAGAGCTATAGGCATGTGTGGGAGTGTACAAGCCCCAACATCTTTTCTGGTTTACTTAATTGTTTACACAGAACGGAATATGTTTTTGATTTCCTTTTGTGTAAATAGACACCTGATATTTTCTTGTAAAATGATATATGTTTGATATGTAATGATATTACAATAGTCGCAGATCTATCCTGATGATGATGACGATTTTTCTTGTGATTGTATGCAGTATAGATGTATATACATACATATGTATAGGTTACAACACGAGTGTTTTTTTTATATGGCTTGTATTTCAGTCAAGACCCAGCGGGTGAATATCATTGGGAGACACGAGCCTCTGGTTTCGAATGCATTTCAGTTTCAATATAGTAAAGAAAGCACACACAATGAAAGTTTTCATTGAATCAAAGACAGTTTCGATTTAGGTTCGGAGTCGGTCCAAGGTCACAGTTCCAGGCTACGGTCGGCAAAACCGGTTTGGCTGACTCGGATCCCAATTCTAGTTTAATTTTTGTGTTGGAGTGTAGAATTATTAAAAGAAACTAACATTTTACTGAATACATTTCTTTAGATTTAACCAGTCATTTCATGTACGTGAAATATCTCTCTGAGTTAATTTGTCCGATCGTGCTTGTGTTGATCAACCCATACTGGTAGTGTCAATTCTGTCTAAAACGATGTAATGGCCGCTCCTTGAAACTGCGTGTTGAATGCCGTTTGGACTGATTTTACTCCATCAGGATGAAATACACGTTTGCTGAGCTCTTGGATACCTTCATATAACCATGAACTTACTGCAGTGTAAAGCAAAACAGTTGGACATGCTCGAAAAATGGATAAAACAGCCTGTGCTGGATGACGAAGCGAACGGGCCAGCGAAAAAGGTAAACGCAGTGAATCTTTGCTTGTTGAACACACAGAGAGACACGAACACACACAGACACCCACCCGTACGCAAACACACACACGCGCGTGTGTGCGAGTGAATTGCTTAGGTTGGATGTCAAATTAAAAAGGTCTGAAACAACTCATTTGATTTTGATGGTAGTCTCAGTATTCTGGCTGCAGATCTAAAGTCTAATCAAGCTTCAAGGTAATCGGTCAGTGATAATAGGGTTCTTCCCCTTTGCCTTTGGGTAACACCGACAATGCCCGTGCCATTGAACACTCAGAAATAGCTTGCACACACACACACACACACACACACAAACACACACACACACACACACACACACACACACATACACACACACACACACACACACACAAGGACACAAACACACACACATACACACACACACACCTTTTGGGGGGGTTGGGGAATCTTTGTTGAATTATATTACTCTGTGTGCTGCTGGTGGCTGTAGCTATGGATCGAGCTTGCTTGTGTGGGAAAGATATTGATGTTGATGCTGTAGTTGGATATTGGGCCTTTTAAAGAAAAAAGGAATGGAAGTGCTTGCTGCAGACTTCTTGAGTTCTGCACTGAGGCTGTTGCTATTGATGGGTGAATCATGACTGAATGTTTGCACCATGTTGTTTGTTTACATGGTACAATCATTGTTTAATTGAGTGTCGCTGAATTTACCTAAGGTTGCAATGTAGATTTAGAATCAGTGCTGTTGACATTTGTGTGAGTGCGTTTTAACTGCAGACGCTGCTCGCTACACAAGAAAATTTACCTTGTAATTGTTATGGTTTTGTCTGTCGATCACCGTGCTTCTGTTCAAACTGAACTTTGTGTTTCGTAAGGTTAGATGAAACTGTGCTTGGAGAACTCAACCCGCTGTGCAGTTAAGAGTTGTTTCCACTTAATGTTCAGTCTTGCATAGTGTTTCGTTGATTCACCTTGTGTCAGTGCAACGTGCCATTTAATTCTTGTTTTGTTAGATCAGTGTGCATTTTTAGATCAGTTGTGCAGTGTTCGGTGAAGGGAGGTTACTCTAGCTTTACCTCCAATCAGAACAGCGAGGTTCGTTTGCTGTCACTATCACTATCAGTAGATTCTTCGTTTTTACATTTAGTCAAGTTTTGACTAAATGTTTTAACATAGAGGGGGGAATCGAAACGAGGGTCGTGGTGTATGTGTGTGTGTGTGTGTGTGTGTGTGTGTGTGTGTGTGTCTGTCTGTGTGTGTGTGTTTGTAGAGCGATTCAGACTAAACTACTGGACCGATCTTTATGAAATTTGACATGAGAGTTCCTGGGTATGATATCCTCAAACATTTTTTTTCATTTTTTTGATAAATAGCTTTGATGACGTCATATCCGGCTTTTCGTGAAAGTTGAGGCGGCACTGTCACGCTCTCATTTTTCAACCTTATTGGTTGAAATTTTGGTCAAGTA
>NC_090252.1:55122819-55204239 GCF_037325665.1 Littorina saxatilis
AATTGACAAGAAGAGCGGTTTAGCAGTTGCGCTGAGAAGAATAGCACGCTTTTCTGTACCTCTCTTCGTTTTAACTTTCTGAGCGTGTTTTTAATCCAAACATATCATATCTATATGTTTTTGGAATCAGGAACCGACAAGGAATAAGATGAAAGTGTTTTTAAATTGATTTCGAAAATTTAATTTTGGTAATAATTTTTATATTTTTAATTTTCAGAGGTTGTTTTTAATCCAAATATAACATATTTATATGTTTTTAGAATCAGAAAATGATGGAGAATAAGATAAACGTAAATTTGGATCGTTTTATAAATTTTTAATTTTTTTTTTTACAATTTTCCGATTTTTAATGACCAAAGTCATTAATTAATTTTTAAGCCACCAAGCTGAAATGCAATACCGAAGTCCGGGCTTCGTCGCAGACTACTTGACCAAAATTTCAACCAATGTGGTTGAAAAATGAGAGCGTGACAGTGCCGCCTCAACTTTCACGAAAAGCCGGATATGACGTCATCAAAGACATTCATCGAAAAAAAACAACGTTCGGGGATATCAATCCCAGGAACTCTCATGTAAAATATCATGAAGATCGGTCCAGTAGTTTGGTCTGAATTGCTCTACACGCACACACTCACACGCACGCACGCACACACACACACATACACCACGACCCTCGTTTCGATTCCCCCTCTATATTAAAACATTTAGTCAAAACTTGACTACTGTAAATGTAAAAACAAGTCGCGTGAGGCCAAATTACTACATTTAGTCAATCTGTCGAACTCACAGAATGAAACTGAATGCACTGCATTTTTTCAGCAAGACAGTATACTCGTAGCATCGTCAGTTCACCGCTCGTAGCAAAGGCAGTGACATTGACTAGCCAGAATAGCGCGGTTGTGGTTCCGCTGAACAGGATAGCACGCTTTTCTGCATCTATTCATTATAACTTTCTGAGCTTGTTTTTAATCCAAACATATGATATCTATATGTTCTTTGAATCAGGAACCGACAAGGAGTAAGATAGAATTGTTTTTACATCGATTTTGGAAATTTAATTTTAATCATAATTTTCATATTTTTAATTTTCAGAGCTTGTTTTGAATCCGAATATAACATATTTATATGTTTTTGGAATAAGAACATGATGAAGAATAAGTTACAATTATTTTTGGATCGTTTTATAAAAATATAATTTAAATTACATTTGTTTCGATGTTTAGTGACCAAACTCATTAATTACTTTTTAAGCCTCCAAGCTGAAATGCAATACCATAGACCGGGCTTTATCGAAGATAATTTGACAAAAATGTCAACCAATGTGCTTAAAAAATTAACGCGTGACAGTGCCACCTGAACTTTCACAAAAAGCCGGATATGACGTCATCAATGACATTTATCGAAAAAAACAAAAATGTGTGGGGATATCATACCTGGGAACTTTCATGTGAAGTTTCATGCAGATCGGTCCCACAGTTTTCTCGATTGCCCGTATATGTTAAAACATTTAGTCAAAACTTGACTAAATGTAAAAAGGCCCTCATAACTTGATTATAGGGACATCCAGATTCAACCTTCGTCAGACGAACATTCGTCAGTGGTGGGGATTTCCTCTCTATTTTTAACTTTGTGCCTCAATGCGCATGCGCTTGGTTTTTCGCGCCCACCACTGCTTGCCGAAGATCGGAATCTGCGTGGTGAAAAAGGCGTGTTTGACGAACCTCAATCAGCAATCTTCGTGAGTACTTTTAGTCCTTTTCATAATGTTAAAAATATGTTTTATGTGCGCAGTGTTAAAGTTTAATATCTTTACGACGCTTCTGTGGACTGTGCATCTGTAAACTGTTCAATTTGGAGGCCTAGTGCATGAACACGGATACCCACACAAAACTCAGAACTTCAGTCGACGGGCGACATATCCTGCCAATTATCTCCCTTGATCTCTCTTGCACAAGACACTTGTTTCCACTAGGCATTTTGTTTTAGAGTTGAGAGATTTTACAAGAATGAATCTAAAAATCGAATTTTTTTTCAGTGTTGCTTGTGTACCCAGCATATGCAGATGTCTGGAATATTCCGATAAAAAAGACTCGTCATATATGTGACCCTCCACCACGAAATGAGTCGCATGTCACCTCGCACGGTTCTCCGCTAGGCTTAATATAAGTCCGGGGGGACTGTTGTAAAAGTGTGTGGGTCACCTTAGTCACAGGCTTATAACTCGAACAGTTTTCGCTCTTTTCTAAAACGGTTTTTACCACTGGATAGAGCATAAAACACTCTTTAGAAAAATGTAAACATATTAAAATCATGCAAAGACGACATGCGACTCATCCCGTGGTGGAGGGTCACATATAACACTACTCGTCATCACTGTTTCGAAAGACAGACGAATGCGCACGAAGAACTTCGCGTAGATCTGGACCGAAATTGGAAAGTGGTGACCGTGACGGGATGTTATAACAGCCGCGCGTGCGTGTATGCGTGCGTCTCTCTCTCTCTCTCTCTCTCTCTCTCTCTCTCTCTCTCTCTCTTTTTAGGCGTTCTGAAGGGATTTGTTCCCCCCCCCAAATAAAATTGACATACTTACCTTTAAGACTTATTGTGACGGTTTTGTTAAATTTTACAGAATCTATCATCTCCCCGAAAAAGTGCAGAGTTGTACCGTCCAAGTCGGCTACTGGTCTGGTTATATAAAACACACGTGACTGGTTGTCACACGAACAACCAGCCTGAAGACTGCATTTTTTGGTTTTGAACGTAATGTAGCAAGTAGATGGCCCAAATTGGTCCAATGTTTTTTCTCTGAAAACTTTTACACTTTTGATGTATTCGGTTTTATTGTTACATGATTTGTGAACCGTGAATTCCACCGTAGCATTCATGTTGTCCTCTCTGTTGCCAGTGACGGGGGTGCTCCTTATATCAAAAGATGGACCTGTGTGAAAAGGAACAGACACATGTGTTTGTACATGCTGCAAGCGATCATTAATCTTAATATTGCAGTGGATATTGTTGTTACAAGGCGTGAAGGGACGCCAATCTATATCTATATACGGCTTGTGTCCGTGTGTGTGTGTATGTGTGTGTGTGTGTGTGTGTGTGTGTGTGTGTGTGTGTGTGTGTGTGTGTGTGTGTGTGTGTGTGTATGTGTGTGTGTATGTGTTCGCGATGCACGGCCAAAGTTCTCGATGGATCTGCTTCAAATTTGGTGGGCATATTCAGGTACACCCCGGACACAATCTGGTCGATGAAAATTTTCAACACGTGCTCTAAGCGCGCAGCGCTGAACCGATTTTGGTTTTGAGGGTTTTTCTGTACATCCATTCCCAGTAACTCTTCCTTATCTTCTCCAGTGTTTTGCGCGTTTATCTCCCTTCCTTCGTTCCCGGCGAAGCCGGGTATTCGGCTCTACTTCTTCCCGGCGAAGCCGGGTGCCGGGTATTTGGTTCTACTTCTTCCCGGCGAAGCCGGGTACCCGGCGAAGCGGGTATTCATCTAGTAAGTCATATTCCTGTCCTACATCAGTCTGCCTGCACTTGTCGGGAGTGTTAGCTGCTTCTTTCTTTCTTTCTTTCTTTATTTGGTGTTTAACGTCGTTTTCAACCATTCAAGGTTATATCGCGACGGGGTTAGCTGCTTCGATCACCGACAAGATAATTACAATTCAATGAACCTCTGCACATTTTAGAATGCATGCCTTATTGTCTCCTCCACGTCCTCCTCCTCCTCTTCTGTATTATCACCATGTGTATCTCGTATATTACGTGAGTGACCAGATGCGTATCATTATTTTGGCAGCTTGCTTGCTTCGTGCATAGTTTCTAATCCATAAGTATACGTTTTCTTAATCAGCTGTGTATGCAGATTACTATCAAAATATCCAGCTTATCAGAATGTTCAGCCTTATTATTAAAACAAGAAGAACTGCCTCGATCGTCAAGTCAACAAAAATACAAAGCCTTGAATACTTACAGCCTTGGTCGCCGCCGATAAGTTCTATTATACACATAATGCCAGCAAGAATACGGTGAATCAAAAGTAAATGCATTATCTCTGTCAAATATGATTCGGAGTTTTACATTTGAATAACTGAAACGACGGACCTCAACTGAAACTCTTAGTGCAATGAACATGAGGAAACATAAACTAAACCCTTGCCAACTGGATTATTTCCGTGTGAGTTATTATACAAGTGCATCATTAGCCAATAGCTATCTCATTTGTACAATGTATCTTTCAATTCTGTTCGTTGTATGAGCAGTGACACACTGGTTGAGAACTTTCGTAAAAACAAATAACAAATAACACACACACACACATACACACACACGCACGCACGCACACATACACACACACACACACATATAGATATATATATATATATATAAAACATCAGAAATTGTGAAAGAAACAATTGAAAGTCAGCAGAGACTTTCTTCCGAGATTTGTTAAAATCTCTTAGCAGAGAAAGAGAGAGAAATAAGTATCCCTTCACAGACAGCCTATTATATAAATATATATATTTAGAGAGAGAGAGAGAGAGAGAGAGAGAGAGAGAGAGAGAGAGAGAGAGAGAGAGAGAGAGAGAGAGAGAGAGAGAGAGAGAGAGAGAGAGAGAGAGAGAGAGAGAGAGAGAGAGAGAGAATGACAATGACATTTCTTTATTTTACGAGGGTAACAGAATAAGCATTGGTATACTTTTTTGCATCTGGCCCTCACCCTAAAGAGGGACTAAATCTACTATAAAAACTACTACTACTACTACTACAATACTTACATAATTAGTAAAACAGTATAAGTTTATGTACATACGTGCATTATATGAAACATTGTAGTTTATACATGGGTCACTCTCCTGAAAACTGGTCAGATGTGTGACTTGAGTGCCCAAAAATAAAGTTAGTCAAAATTGAAATATTTTGGTGTGTTGGGTTTGTTTAACATCTCAACTTTCCAACACAAGGTTTTGAAAAGCAAGATAAACTTTTGGAAATGTTGTAATTTAAGATAATGTGTTGAAGGTTGCCTCGTCTCGCGTGTAACACAGGACACCATTAGAGGCACATTTGTACTCTTATCATAAAAAATACAAGTGATTATCATGCAATTTTCAATGAGATACAATAGAAATTGCTTCATAGAAGTACCAGAAGTTTCAAAATATACCATACACTTACATGATGGGGGGATTACTATGAGGACGCCAGATCAACCATTTCATCATTTACAGAAAACCTTTCCAGCAAGTGATCAGATATTGCTATCTGCAAAATTGTATGATTTAAAGAATCCCCATGAATACTTAAAACAGGAATATGGACATACTTTGAAAAATCTTGGTAATACATACAGATATTCATCAAATGACACAGAACGTCTCGCGTGTAACCATGGACACCGCAAACAAACACAGACACCAATATCAGTTAACCATGGCTTTATTTCAGTCAAAACGAAACAACTTATTATTGAAATGTGTGTCTGCCACGTCTGTCAAGAGTTGGGACAGGCAGCACCTCAACTACTTCCTCAAACTTCACAAGAGAGAGAGAGAGAGAGAGAGAGAGAGAGAGAGAGAGAGAGAGAGAGAGAGAGAGAGAGAGAGAGAGAGAGAGAGAGAGAGAGAGAGAGAGAGAGAGAGAAGAGAGAGAGAGAGAGAGAAAGAGAGAGAGAGGTTACAACACGAGTGTTTTTTTTTATATGGCTTGTATTTCAGTCAAGACCCAGGGGATGAATATCAAGGGACTCACGAGCAAACACACATTTGAGCACAATGTTTAAATATCAAAATAGTCAAATAATGCACAATCAACGACCACACATAGCTTCACGGAGGAGACTAAGGCTCACAGTTTCCTCGACGGTGATTACCGGAAGTTTACTGAACTTAAAGGAGTACTATCATCACGTGTCGACTACGAATACACAGTACAACGATGAAGAATTCAGGTCACTGAATTGACAGGCTGGCCTACACGCGGCATATAATATCGGCGGCTACACTGCCGAAGAACACACTGCACACTTTGCTTACGCTGGGTAAACGTAGTAGGACGATGCACAGAACTTGACTCTACAAGAAGACTACACGGGGGTGTGGACGAGTAGATAAACAGCATCAGTCCCAGCACCGATCTCCAACGTAGTGACAGTCGGCTACCCCACGGCGGCCTGCCTCGTCACATCAAGGTGACGTCCAGAACTTGACAGCTTCAAGTTTACAACAGGGCAGTTTAAAAGAACAAGGGAACAAGAACAATAATTTATTTCGCCATATAGCATAATTAACAGCCATTGTAATTTGTCCACAGCACAGCACCAGTCTCCATAGTAGTAGCGACAAACCCCACCGTGACGGCATCAATACACTAAATCAAACTAAAAGACTAAAAATGGACTATGCTCCCACAAATACAAAAAAGACAATTAATTCGAGAAGCTATTCCAAGTCGTACAGATACAAAAAGTATACTGCCGGTAACAACAGGTAAACAAAACCTAGACATTCTGTCAAGGTACTGAACCAAACAGCTACAAAATGCAAAGCTGTTTATTAAACAATGGCATACGCTAAAGCATGACCTATACATTCAATAACAAAACATGATTTCGCTCACCAAGGATCTCGGTCCAAGGGTCTTAGTTTGTGTCTCTCACATCCAACGATGTTTACCCAACAGGTACAACATGCAGACTGACTTGTTTAAAGCTGGACACAGCCAGGTAAATAAAGGAACGGCTCACATACACGCATAAGGATTCAAGATTCACGTGAATTTAGCAAAACACGACAGTTATGATACTTCAATTGGGTTTGTCAACACAGCGCTGTATCCGCACAGGTGTATGAAATAATAAATCCGTGGCAGCCACAACGCTGAGTAACAGTTCATTTTACATTGTATAAGTAAAACTTTCTAAAAATGAACGAGAAATTCATTTAGAACATTTTATTCTGCACATTTCTATCTTTCAGAGTACTGTTTGACAGCTTTCTTCAATATTCATGAACTTTTTCTGACAAACGATGTCGGAACCATTCAAAATGGATGATTAAAACAGAACACGAAATAGTCGGATTATCTCCCCTGCAAGTTGCAAACCAATCTGCAAACCATTTTCAAAGCTGGAGCCAGCGATAGCAAAACAGGTGAAACTCTGCATGCTGTGGCAGTCTCAAATCTTCAATTATTTTATTTTGTTGAAGGCAACCTTTTTCAAATGTGGTTCCTCCGCCGCCGTAGCAATGGGCTTTTTCAGATCAAGCCACAATATCAGTGAAATAACACTTAACCTTACTAGATGTGATTGTGTTTAGAAGTTTAAAGTGATCCACAGTGTCCATTCAAATGTTCTTGCTCATAGGGGATGTATTTCTCCTAAG
Organism: Littorina saxatilis; assembly: GCF_037325665.1. Taxonomy (NCBI): domain Eukaryota; kingdom Metazoa; phylum Mollusca; class Gastropoda; order Littorinimorpha; family Littorinidae; genus Littorina; species Littorina saxatilis. The sequence goes on from NC_090252.1 coordinate 55,130,207, forward strand.
GTCAATGACCATTTCCTTTGTATTGGTTCTTTGTTATTACTTTCCTTTCAGGGGAAAAGACCTCCAACCTCTCATCGATACTGTGACTTACCAGATAATGATTCGGATAGGACTATCTTCAGCAGCATAATTGCACAATTGCACAAACACGGGGGGGTAAAAATTCGACCAAAATCGTGTTTCATTGTGTTTAGAAATTTAGATGAATAATGAATCCGACATATGTATACGATCACGGTATGGAGTCACATTTTCCCAAAAAACACGCGGAAAGCTTTTTTTCGCCAGCATTATATTGACACTGAAGTTTTTCTGTGGACTGATTGACGTCATTATACCTCAAATCAAGGTTGTTTGAGCCATGTTCATGGCACGCAGAGGATAGAACTGACATCGTATTGTACACCATTAGAACCATCTGAGTCTCAGCTAACTAAAATATCCATAAATAGTAGTATACAAACCTTCCTGTTATAATAAATGAGTAATATATAGGTCAGTGGGTCAATGTTGTTAGCAAGAAAAGGTGTGCGGAGCACATTTACAAGGCAGGATTGAACACATCTGAAGACTGAGCTGCCTGGTTCATTATTCTTATATACATGTGATCGGGGTGGAGTGGAAGGGGGAAAATAGGCCAGGAAGCATAAATGAGACGCCAAGACAGAGGTTGCGATAACGTGACTTTTAATTAACGTACACCAGAAAGTATACACCAGAAAGTATACACCAGAAAGCAGTATCTGATGACACATGAAAAGAAAAGAAAACATAATATAAGTCCATGGCATAACAAGTAAAAACGCACCATTCATACCAATGAATCCTAACCATACAGACATTCCACAATAAACCTACTATATCAAGTGAACAGAGGGGAGGGGGGTTAGAAAGAGCGGTTGGGAGACAGGACCTATTATCCTTTACAACACAATAGATCTCCGAGGACACGTCACGTCTGCACGCATTGAAGCGTGACGAGGGCCGATAATTTCAAGGTCCATACTACTACTACAAGTTACTAAGGGGAGGTTACTCTAGCTATGACGTCACAAGGCACGCTACGTCGTGAACAAAGACACTCAGCTGTCGCGGGAAACAAAATGGCTGACACACATACATACATACGTATACATACATACATACATACATATATACTTACATACATACCATAGCATCAATCATACGCTCATATCACATCACAGAACTGATTAAACATAGCAAATACAATAATACCAAAGAAACAACATCTACTTACAGTTCCTTCCTCAAAAAACAGCCGCACACAGCTCGTCGGAACTTGACTCGAATTACGATCCCGGTCGAAAGACACATCGCTTATATAAACCCAGCTCTAAAACGTTTCTCACACACACAAAGTCCCTTCAACAATCCTCGAATCAATCCTTCGCCAAAATACGGTTATAATGGCCCAAACTACACTACTTGCATTAAGACAGTAATCGTTCAATCAAAAGTTAAACAGCACAAATTCAAGATACGCACACTGATACGTCTTCACACTTCGAAATCACACCGGGTACTCTCCTAACCTACGCTATTATTCTGACTCACCCGCACACCCGTTCAAACAATCAACCAATAAGAAACCAGCCTCCATACACACCTACAATTAGCTACAACACACAATAATCCTAGCGGGAGACACAACTTGGGTCAGGGAAAGATAATAGACAGTAAAAGAGAGGGACAACAGTACATGTAATTGCCACACGGCTACATACATTAACCATTTCCCGAAAGCTCCTTTTACCGATTCTGATAAGGATGACACCTACACCCTTCAGAATGCCATAGCGTCATTGTTAGAGAAAATACATCAACATTACTGAACGATTGTTCTTTTGACTGACATACATGTGTTCAGTTTTAGTTAATTTGTTGTTGATTTTAACGCACGAACCGTGATTTTGTGAAATGAAGTGCCTGTCCCGCTATAGGGGCACTCATTGACATAGCGACGTCTCGTGAGACGATGTTTGATGCTCCCTGTATTAGTCTGTGGATGGTCTGTAGCGCTTTGTGTGACTGTAGAGTCAGGTCATCGAACGACATGTAAAACAAATCCGTTTGCTGAATGTGGAAAAAGAATGAACGGCCTTTTTAAGTCTATAACAGGTTGTATCATAAGCAATCTCAACAACAAAATATTCACTGGAACGTATCTGCTTTTTTATGACGGGTAGTATATTATGCTGAGGAAGAGGCTGATGATGGGACCACGGTGGGTGCGGTGTTTGGAAAAGATGGCGAGACCGCTGCTGCGAGAAGTGCTGCACCGCTGCGTATCCCATCTCTTGACACCACGATCTTGAACTGAAACATTGAAAGTGCATGCCTTTAAGAACCACTTTGGTGCATTTTAAGAAAGCTTTTGAAACATCGTTTTAAGTCCAGAAGGAAACAATTTTACACAGAAACAATATACTAATGCGCATATACCAAGACATTGTGTCTTTCTATCTGTGTGTGTGTCTGTCTCTTTTTACATTTAGTCAAGTTTTGACTAAATGTTTTAACATATAGGGGGAATCCAGACGAGGGTCGTGGTGTATGTGTGTGTGTGTGTGTGTGTGTGTGTGTGTGTGTGTGTGTCTGTCTGTGTGTGTGTGTGTGTGTAGAGCGATTCAGACTAAACTACTGGACCGATCTTTATGAAATTTAACATGAGAGTTCCTGGGAATGATATACCCGGACGTTTTTTTTCTCGATAAATACCTTTGATGATGTCATATCCGGCTTTTTGTAAAAGTTGAGGCGGCACTGTCACACCCTCATTGTTCAATCAAATTGATTGAAATTTTGGCAAAGCAATCTTCGACAAAGGCCGGACTTTGGTATTGCATTCCAGCTTGGTGGCTTAAAAACGAATGAATTAGTTTGGTCATTAAAAATCGGAAACTTGTAATTAAAACTATTTTTTTATTAAACGATCCAAAAATAATTTTATCTTATTCTTCGTCATTGTCTGATTCCAAAATCATATACATATGTTATATTTGGATTACAAACAAGCTCTGAAAATTAAAAATATGAAAATTATGATTACAATTGATTTTCCAAAATCGATTTAAAAACAATTTCATCTTATTCCTTGTCGGTCCCTGATTCCAAATACATATAGATATGATATGTTTGGATTAAAAACAAACTCAGTAAGCTAAACAGAATAGAGATACAGAAAAGCGTGTTTTCCTTCTCAGCGCGACCACTACCGCACTATTCTGCATGGCTTCTCGATTTCACTGCCTTTGCCATGAGCGGTGGACTGACGATGCTATGAGTACAGTCAAACACGCTTAAGCCGAACTCGCCCGGGGAATGAAAATTCGTTTCGCTTATCCGAGTTTGTGCATATCCGAGTTCGGATAAGCCAAAACTTTCTCGAGAAATTACCCTGCAGTTCGGCTTAAGCAAGTTTTTTTCAGGATAAGTTGTAAAATCACTTGGAATGTTTCTCTCTCTCTCTCTCTCTCTCTCTCTCTCTCTCTCTCTCTCTCTCTCTCTCTCTCTCTCTCTCTCTCTCTCAGTCTCTCTCTCTGTGTGTGGTGTGTGCGTGTGTGTGTGTGCGTGTGTGTGTGTGTGTGTGTGTGTGTGTGTGTGTGTGTGTAAATGAATAAGATCAAAACTTAGTGACAAGTTACAAGTGCTTTCTTCAGTGGGGCTTTATCAATACCCCAAAGCCGACTGTAAAAATAAAGGCAATAAATTAAATCACCAAAAGAATAGATGCTTTCACCAAAAGAATTGCTTAGTTAGCAAAAGATATTCCAACAAAAAATCGGATGTTTCCACCCACAAAATAGATGCTTCTAGCAAAAAACCAATTGATTTTACCAAAAAAAGAAATGAGACTTGCAAAAGAATTCTCAACAAAAAAACGATTTATTTCAACAACAAAATAGCTCCTGTCAACAAAAAATATAAAGTTTAGTGTACTTTCAGAGACAAAATAGTGTCACGCCATATCATAATCATAATGATAAAATCAGTGTACAGAGCAGACAAGATCAGTGTGTTCACTGCCTGATAAGCGCTGGTCTCGACAACTTTGGGCGCCCGCGCTTTCGCTTCTGGCCGATTGGGATGGTCTTGGCCTGGGCAGGGGGGTTGGTCACCTCCAAACGAATCTCCATGCCCATTGAATGATGACACACGTAGCACTTGAGGAACTCCGGACAGTTGCAGAAAAACTGATTGTTTTCGTCGATCGTAATCTTCCACACCGACCTCCGACATGTGGCATACTCCTCGAAGTCAGCCCAGGACGATGATTCAACCTTTTCTTCGGTCTCTCGGATGGCAGTCTTGAGCTCCTTTTCCAGTGTTGAAGATCCCACGAAGATCGTGTTCCCAGTCTTCAGCAACTCAGCTGGTGACGTTGCCCACTGAAGCGCTGTTGTCCACATTTTTAGTGTGCGATGTGGTGCTTCGGCAATCTCGGTGTGCCTTCAAACTCCAGTTTCAACTGACAGAATCTGTGTCCTTGCTTGATTCAGCTGAATTTGTGATCACAAATCACCTCTGCTTAAGCGAAATCAGTGAGTCAAAACAATGACCACCACTCACACTGTGTTTCACTGTGTTGGAGAATGACTATCCATTTCTTTTGTTGAAACTATATTTTCTTTTGCCTGAAGTAGTCAATCTTTTGCCTGATTATATTTTCTTTTGCCTGAGTATATTTGCTTTTGCCAGTTTATTTTATTTTTTGTTCAGACAGCAATTCTTTTGGCGGATCAAAATTTTTTTTGGTACTTTAATTCTTTGTCACTCAAGCCATCTTTTCTTTTGGTGAAAGCATCTATTTTTTTGGTAGAACCATCTCTTCTTTTGGTTCATTAAACGGTGAAAACAGTGACACATTTCAGAAACCAAACCAAAGATTCCACAAGCAACTACGCTTTTGTTAAAAGGATTTCAAGTAAATCATAATAAATGTAATGTTTAATGAAACCCTCTCCATTAAAGAAAGAAAAGAAACAAAATTAGACAATTTGTCTCTGTAGTCATAAATCAAGATCAAATCTCCGTAAACATAGATTGTAGGCAAATGTTTTGTTTTGCTGCATGTTTATTGTGGTTTGATCTTCACCACTCGCTCAAAATAAGCATATACATTCCTCAGGTAGATTTGCTTTTCACACAGATCTGTTTCTTCTACACGTCATCAGTTTCCCCGCATACTCAAAAACAGGTGACGTGTTCGTTTCCGTAGGATAAGTAAAGCCGTGACGAAATATGTATTTCTTCCTGACGTGTTTTTCAAGCAAAACACAAAAAAAGTCTCTCCGACAGTGTTTAGAGTTTGGCTTATCTGTCAAAATCACGTTTGAGATATCCGTGTTTGAGTTAGCTATTTTTTGACAGAGTTTGGCTTATCCGAATTAGAAATAGTCTTACAAAGAGGGGGGTCTGGCGGGGAATTGGTTTTGGTTTCTGATATCCGAGTTTTTTGCTTAAGCGTGTTTCGTTGAGGCGAGTGCGGCTGTATACGGTCTTGCTGAAAAATTGCATTGCGTTCCGTTTCATTCTGTGAGTTCGACAGCTACTTGACTAAATGTTGTATTTTCGCCTTACGCGACTTGTTGTTTATCTCTCTCTCTCTCTTCTCTCTCAGAGTTTACTTAAAGATACTTAAAAACTTAAAAATTGTTGAACAAATGAAACTGTTTATTTAACATTTAAGTCAAATACTGATAATGTTCTTCCGCAGACTGGGAATCAAGACAAGGGAAGGTGCATGCGTGTGTGTGTGTGTGTGCGTGTGTGTGTGTGTGTGTGTGTGTGTTCGTGCGTGCGTGCGTGTGTGCGTATGTGTGTGGCTGTCTGTGTGTAAACAGCGATTCCAAGAACACTAGTGGACAGATTTCATAACACTTAAATATTTAGTCTTCCGTGTTGGTCTTCGGGTTTAGGCTAGCCAAGCTTTGCTAGTCTCAGTCTGACTGATCCCGTGGTTTCAGTGTTGACATTCTTGTTTCAGGCCAATAATGTGACTTGCGGTTTTGATGTCGCTTTACACTGTTTGTCACGATTTAGTGACATGGTCACGATTTAGTGACATGGTACGAGGAAGAGTAACTCTGTCGGGTGCCTTTCTCGAATTGCGACAGAAAGCGCCTGTTGTAATTTCTGTCAAGGGTTGTCGGTTTTTGCTGACAGCGAACACGGGTATTTTGTGTCGCACGGATTTCACGGGGTTGATTTCTGGTGTCGAGGCAGAATTGTCGATAACTGAACTGGGGTAGTGACAAGGTGAGTCACGTGTTTTTGTCAAGTTTGTCTGTCTGAGACATGTTAACTACACACTCGAAAACTCAGCGCTGGGGAGAACGGTCGGTGTCTTATATTTCCTGCTAGTTTGATGGACTTCATCGCTTTGATTTCTGCATTGATATTCAACGCGCCGCTCTGCATGCACAGGAGGGCTTCAGGAAACTACAGTTTGAGACCACTTTCTCTCCGTTCACATGCGGTCTGACGTTGACGGGTCGTCAAATTTCTCTGCGCCGTGCGTGAAAGTAATGTCACCGCATAAAGGCTTCGGCAAGAGGGTGATGGGGTATCGCTGTTGACGAACAGGTGCCATTCAAAGGAGGAAGCGGTTTTCGCTTCAATGAGAGTGCTACCTACATAGGCTTTTGAGGTAATAAATCATTATTTAACGCTGTTGACGAGTCTGTGTTTGTGGAATGAAATACTCTCTGTTGTTCTTTCCAGGTTAGCGCATAATTTGCTCTTTGTGACGCTAAAATATTAATCTGTATATGTTTTTTGCAGATATGGAGAGAAGGAAGGAAATGGCTGATTTGTTGTTTGTAAAAGTTCGTTTGTGCAGGCCCACGTGCTCGATGAGATATGTATAGATGACATGTTTAAAGGTGGAGGTTGAGGGGTAGCTTGACATGTTTAGTGTACCGAGGCTTTTTGTTGCAGCCTTTTTTCTTCTTCTGCTACAACGGAACGTTTCTGCTGCCTATCTGCGGGACGCTGTTAACTGCAGACGCTGTAACCGGGATCATCTGATGTAACCAGCTAACCAGCTAACCAGCGACTGGGTGTGGCGCCTGATGTCTCCACTGTTCCCTGCTTCGTCGCCACGCCAACCAGCACTTCATTCGACGGAGCAGTTGTGGAGACTATGAACTAATTACGGGCCGCCCACTCAGTGGCAAAAAGCTAAGTTGCACCATGTCTTATGCACCCTTATTACCACCTAGTCATCTGTGATATTCATGATTATACTCGAGTGGTGACAGCGTGGGGTGTGTGACACCTGCATAAATTAACACTTTTAGGCAGATCAGATATATTTCCTAACTATACACGGGATCAGCGTGTTACTATAATTTGTTATACTTTAACTGGCATTTTTGTCAGTGACCTCTTGGTATTTTACGTTTTGAACGTAAAAGAACATATTTTGGAGTGAAGTCTCGAGGGAGGTGGCGAGTTATTACATAAACAGGCGTCTGAAACTTATACTTTTGTTGTTTCTATTTAATTGTATGACTGCGAGAGTGGATCGTGGTGTGGTTAGTTAGTTAGAAGTAACTAACCGTTTCATAATCACCTTATGTGATATAGTGAAACGTGACACATGGGGGCTCGTCCGGGATTTACTCAGTTAATTTCCAACTGATAAAGACCCACCAATTAAGGATAACTAAGAGCAGATAATCTCGTCTGTGCTCGACTTATTTCTGCTTGGAACTACCCTTTTTTGTATAGTTTTGATCATATACCACACCTTAAGCGATTCACATCTTGCAGGAAATGTAAATTGTAATTTGTGAGCTATTGTATGCGCTAACTGTGATTATTTCCCTTTCCTTTGTTTGTGAATCTTTGTTGTTGTGCGTTCAGAGTTTTCCGTTGCAGAGAGCTGAGCAGGGTTAGCGGATTTGTTATTCGTTTTGCTCAGTGTTCTCTACTTTGTTGTTTCGCATTCTGTAACAGGTTACATTTCTACCGTCTTGTTTTTACTTGGATTTTTCTCCATATTTTGACTTTGTTGGAATTGGGGGGGGGGGGGGGGGGAGGGTCCGAGGACTTTTGTCCTAACCACGGCTGTGGGAAACACTCTGTTTCACCGAAAAAAGCAGCCGATAAAGTAGGCCACGGCTGTGGGAAACATTTTGTTTTACCGCAAAAAGCAGCCATAAAATAGGCTACGCGTTTTGTTCTACACCGTTTGGATTTTTCTTCTGCGTTTTCCTGTTGCTGGATTTTTGTATCCATTGTTTCATCACCGCGGGTTCTAGCTATAGCTGCGTTAGACTTACCTTTGTGATAAAGCTTTTCTAAACTAACCATGGCTGCAGAGGGATCTCTTACGAAGAGATTAACTTTCGAAACTCCTGGTAGTGAGGAACAGACAGAGCAAGATGCACGCGCTAGAGCGCGTAGCTTGGTTAAACGCAAGGAGCTGGAACGTAGGGAAGATTTGGAGCGACAGACTAGAAAAGAAGAAGCCGACAGACTGGAACGACAGGCCGAACGTGAGAGACAGGACAAGAAAGACGAACTTGACAGACAAGAAAGGGAACGACAGGTCGAACGTGACAGACAGGACAAGAAAGACGAACTTGACAGACAAGAAAGGGAACGACAGGCCGAACGAGACAGACAGGAAAAGAGAGACGAACGTGACAGACAAGAAAGGGAACGACAGGTCGAACGTGACAGACAGGACAAGAAAGACGAACTTGACAGACAAGAAAGGGAACGACAGGCCGAACGAGACAGACAGGACAAGAAGGACGAACTTGACAGAGAAGAAAGGGAACGACAGGTCGAACGTGACAGACAGGACAAGAAGGACGAACTTGACAGACAAGAAAGGGAACGACAGGCCGAACGTGAGAGACAGGACAAGAAAGACGAACTTGACAGACAAGAAAGGGAACGACAGGTCGAACGTGACAGACAGGACAAGAAAGACGAACTTGACAGACAAGAAAGGGAACGACAGGCCGAACGAGACAGACAGGAAAAGAGAGACGAACGTGACAGACGGGAAAAGAAAGAGCAGGCGGATCGCGATCTCCAACTGGAGCTAGCTAGGCTACAGGCAGAGAAGGGTACGCTTACTCAGACTACCGCGCCGACGTTTGTTACTGACCGAACGAGACTGCCGACGTTTGACGACGACAAGGACGAGCTTGACGACTTTCTACGCAGGTTTGAACGTATTGCATCTGACCAGAAGTGGGAAGGAGCCACGTGGGCTAGCCGCCTCAGCACTTGTTTAAAAGGACGCGCATTGCAGCTCTACAACGCTTTGGATGACGACGAGGCAAGGGACTATCAAGCCCTGAAGAAGGCGTTACTCCAGCGCTTCAACCTGACTGCTGAAGCCTACCGACGTCGTCTGCGGAACAGCAAGAGACTGAGCGGCGAGCTGAGTCATCAATTTGTGGCACGTCTGAATCTCTACCTGCGGCGCTGGGTGGAGATGGCCGAGAAGAACTGGACAGTCGAAGACCTGGCCGACCTTATTGTAATGGAACAGCTGATGTCCAGCCTGCGACCTGAGGTGGTGACTTTCGTGCAGGAACACCAGCCAAAGACTACCCAGGAGGCAGCAGACTGGATCAGGGTACACGAGGACGCCCAGGCGATCTCCGGCAAATCTTCAGGCTCACGGCCGGGCAAGTCAGGAAATTCAGGTTCTTCAGGACCCAAGGACGGGAAGGACGATCAGGGACATAAGGGATCAAGTTCCAGGAACGACATCCTTTGTTTCTACTGTGGCAAGCGGGGCCACGTCAAAAAGGACTGCCATAAGCGACAGTCTGACCAGAAAGGCGTGCATTTTGTTGGCAGTGAAGAGTTCAGGGACGTCACGAGCACTTGTACTATTCTGCAACTCTGCGTTCCGTGCTCCAGGAAACACTTCCAGCCGCATTGTAACGTCTACGTCAACGGAGTGAAGGGCGAAGGTCTGCGAGACACTGGGGCAGACATGATAGTGGTTCGGGCGAGTCTAGTTCCGGCTATGGCCTACACAGGAGACAGTATCAGAGTGAGAATGGCCGAAGCATCTCACGCTTACGACTTGAACACAGCCGTGATCAAGGTCTTAACACCGTTGTTCACGGGGACCATTGTGGCCATCGTCATGGACGATCCTCCATACGACCTGCTCATCGGGAACCGTGTTCAGTTTGTGGACGGCGTCATCAGGGAGGTTCCCGTCTACCGGACTCCCGACGTCATCTCAGTGCTCACGCGGGCACAGGCGGAGCAAGAAAACAAACCTCTCAAACCCCTACCTGCCGCACGAGCTGCCCTGGGGAACGTGACCCCCGCGCTTCTCGCGAAGGCTCAGGAATCTGACCCGACACTAGCAACTCCTCGGGAGCACGCGAAGTCGGGAAAGGTGAAGCTGACCGGGAAGCATGGGAAGTCAAAGTTCCTCAGGGAGAAGAAGCTGCTTTACCGTGAGCTTTCAAACAGGTTGTCGTGCCTCGCGAGTTTCGCGAGGGTGTCATGGCAACGGCACACGACTCAATTCTTGGAGGTCATCTTGGCACCAAGAAGACCACGGACCGTGTGTGGCGCCACTTCTATTGGCCAGGCATCTGTACGGATATCCGACGGTTCTGTGCGTCATGCGACAAGTGCCAGAAGGTGGTTGCCAAAGGAAGGGTGAGGCAGGTCCCCTTAGAAAAGATGCCGCTCATCGACGAACCCTTTCGTCGGGTGGCAGTTGACATCATCGGGCCCATCTTGCCTGCGTCTGAGGACGGAAACAGATACATCTCGACCATGGTGGATTACGCCACCCGAAATCCAGAGGCGATCCCTCTGAAATCGATCGAAGCTACGCGAGTAGCTGAAGCACTGGTTACCATGTGGTCCCGGCTGGGAATTCCATCAGAAGTTCTCACCGACAGAGGCACTCAGTTCACGGGAGGAGTGATGGCGGAGGCAGCATGACTGCTATCGCTTGAGCAGCATTTCACCACTCCTTACCATGCTCAGTGCAACGGACTGGTGGAAAGGTTCAATGGTACCTTGAAAACCATGCTGAGGAAACTAGCTCAGGAGAAACCCCGCACGTGGGACAGGTACATCCCAGCACTGCTTTTCGCATACCGCGAGGTTCCTCAGGAGAGCTTGGGTTTTTCCCCATTTGAGCTGTTGTACGGCAGACAGGTACGCGGTCCCATGGCTATCCTGCGTCAGGCTTGGACAGACGAAGAAGATCCTGCGTCAGGCTTGGACAGACGAAGAAGATCCTGCGTCAGGCTTGGACAGACGAAGAAGATCCTGCGTCAGACTTGGACAGACGAAGAAGATCCTGCGTCAGGCTTGGACAGACGAAGAAGATCCTGCGTCAGGCTTGGACAGACGAAGAAGCTGACGAGGAGGTGCAAACGACAGCGACCTACATCGTAGAACTCAGGAACAGGATTGAAGAGACCTGCAAACTGGCTCAAGAAAACCTGGGAAGAGCAGCACAGCGTTACGCGTGAGGATTCGACCGCAAGGCACGGCCGCGCAGCTTCAAGATTGGAGAACGAGTGTTGCTACTTCTACCTGTCAAACACAACAAGCTACAACTGCAGTGGCAAGGACCTTTTGAGGTGACAGCGAAGGTGGGCCAGAACGACTACCGGATTGTGATGAACGGGAAACCACGCCTGTACCACGTCAACCTGCTGCGCGCCTATGTGGAAAGGACTGCCTACGGGGAGAAGAACAAAGACGAGAAGGAAAAGGACAAAGAGACAGAGACAGTTGCTGTCGTGATGGACGAGACAACGGATGAACAGGGAGAAGGTCGTGTACCGTTTGTCCGCTGGAGACTAGTGAGAACTACACGGACGTGCACGTCTCACCTGATCTTGGGGACGACCAGCAGGCGGACCTGCAAGAGATCCTGAAGGATGCGACACGTGTCCTTACAGATATACCACTTCAGATGCATCTAGAGGAATTTACCTTCGACTTGCTGGAGAAGCAGCCAGTGAGGACGAAGCAGTATCCCATGCCTCATGCACAGAAAGAGGTGGTCAGGAAGGAAATCGCCGACATGACGAAGTTGGGCGTCATCGAGCCAGCGAACTCTCCCTACAGTTCACCAATTGTACTTGTGAAGAAGAAGGATGGACGCGTCAGGTTCTGTGTCGACTACCGGAAGCTGAACAAGATTACGGCGTTTGATGCGGAACCCATGCCTGATGTGGACTACCTCTTCAGTCACTTGGCCAAGGCCAAGTATTTTTTCCAAACTAGACCTCACCAAGGGATACTGGCAAATTCCTGTTGCAGAGGAAGATCGCCCAAAGACTGCATTCACCACTCCATTCGGCCAGTACCAGTGGACAGTCATGCCTTTTGGACTACAGAATGCAGGAGCCGTCTTCACTCGCATGATGAGGAAACTTTTGGAACCACTGAAGCGCGAGGACATCAGCAGTTTCATCGACGATGTGCTGATCGCGACTGAGACATGGACTGAACATCTCGACGCCCTGCACGACATGTTCGGAAGGTTGAAGGACGGAAATCTTGGAGCTAAACCGTCAAAGTGCTACTTGGGATTTCGGGAATTGGCTTTCCTGGGTCATGTTGTCGGCGAGGGATTGCTCGTTCCAGAGGATGACAAGATCCAGAAGATTTGGGAGGCGGAGCCACCGCGCACTAAGAAAGAAGTCAGGTCTTTCCTGGGCCTTGCCAGCTTCTACAGACGCTTCATCCCGCATTTCGCCGAAATCGCACTTCCACTGACCAACCTTACCAAGAAACTACAACCGACGGTTGTAGTGTGGACTGAGGAATGCAGCTCCGCATTCAACACACTAAAGAGGCGACTCACCAGTCAGCCTATACTCCGGCTACCAGACCTGAAGAAGGACTTCGTGCTGAGGACAGACGCTTCAGGGAAAGGACTTGGAGCAGTGTTGCTTCAGGAGACGGAGGGGTTTTTGCACCATGTTTGCTTCGCCAGACGTAAGCTGACCTCGGCCGAGGCAGCATATGCAACGGTTGAGCGCGAGTGTCTCGCCATTGTCTGGGGCATTCAGAAGTTCGAGGCGTACCTTTACGGACGACCTTTCTGTCTGGAGACGGACCATCAACCTCTGCAATACCTTCAGGTTGCAAGGTTGGCAAACGCCAGACTTATGCGCTGGGCGTTGATTCTCCAACCGTACCAATTCACGGTACGCGTCATTCCGGGCGACAATGTTGGAGCTGATTTTCTCTCTCGGGCTGTAGAGTAGAACATGACTGAGAGCGAAACCGAGGTTTCGTCTTGAAGAGGGGAGGTGTGTCACGATTTAGTGACATGGTTCGAAGAGTAACTCTGTCGGGTGCCTTTCTCGAATTGCGACAGAAAGCGCCTGTTGTAATTTCTGTCAAGGGTTGTCGGTTTTTGCTGACAGCGAACACGGGTATTTTGTGTCGCACGGATTTCACGGGGTTGATTTCTGGTGTCGAGGCAGAATTGTCGATAACTGAACTGGGGTAGTGACAAGGTGAGTCACGTGTTTTTGTCAAGTTTGTCTGTCTGAGACATGTTAACTACACACTCGAAAACTCAGCGCTGGGGAGAACGGTCGGTGTCTTATATTTCCTGCTAGTTTGATGGACTTCATCGCTTTGAGTTCTGCATTGATATTCAACGCGCCGCTCTGCATGCACAGGAGGGCTTCAGGAAACTACAGTTTGAGACCACTTTCTCTCCGTTCACATGCGGTCTGACGTTGACGGGTCGTCAAATTCTCTGCGCCGTGCGTGAAAGTAATGTCACCGCATAAAGGCTTCGGCAAGAGGGTGATGGGGTATCGCTGTTGACGAACAGGTGCCATTCAAAGGAGGAAGCGGTTTTCGCTTCAATGAGAGTGCTACCTACATAGGCTTTTGAGCTAATAAATCATTCTTTAACGCTGTTGACGAGTCTGTGTTTGTGGAATGAAATACTCTCTGTTGTTCTTTCCAGGTTAGCGCATAAGTTGTGACGCTAAAATATGAATATGTATATGTTTTTTGCAGATATGGAGAGAAGGAAGGAAATGGCTGATTTGTTGTTATAAAAGTTCGTTTGTGCAGGCCCACGTGCTCGATGAGATATGTATAGATGACATGTTTAAAGGTGGAGGTTGAGGGGTAGCTTGACATGTTTAGTGTACCGAGGCTTTTTGTTGCAGCCTTTTTTCTTCTTCTGCTACAACGGAACGTTTCTGCTGCCTATCTGCGGGATGCTGTTAACTGCAGACGCTGTAACCGGAATCATCTGACGTAACCAGCTAACCGGTTAACCAACGACTGGGTGTGGCGCCTGATGTCTCCACTGTTCCCTGCTTCGTCGCCACGCCAACCAGCACTTCTTTCGACGGAGCAGTTGTGGAGACTATGAACTAATTACGGGCCGCCCACTCAGTGGCAAAAAGCTAAGTTGCACCATGTCTTATGCACCCTTATTACCACCTAGTCATCTGTGATATTCATGATTATACTCGAGTGGTGACAGCGTGGGGTGTGTGACACCTGCATAAACTAGCACTTTTAGGCAGATCAGATATATTTCCTAGCTATACACGGGATCAGCGTGTTACTATAATTGTTTATACTTTAACTGGCATTTTTTGTCAGTGACCTCTTGGTATTTTACGTTTTGAACGTAAAAGAACATATTTTGAGTGAAGTCTCGAGGGAGGTGGCGAGTTATTACAGAAATAGGCGTCTGAAACTTATACTTTTGTAGTTTCTATTTAATTGTATAACTGCGAGAGTGGATCGTGGTGTGGTTAGTTAGTTAGAAGTAACTAACGGTTTCATAATCACCTTATGTGATATAGTGAAACGTGACACTGTTTTCTAAACTAGGACAAATTGCAAGGATGCTGAATTAGTAATCCATTCATTCGGATGATCTAACAAGTCGCGTAAGGCGAAACTACACCATTTAGTCAAGTAGCTGTCGAACTCACAGAATGAAACTGAACGCAATGCAATTTTTCAGCAAGACTCGTAGCATCGTCAGTCCACCGCTCATGGCAAAGGCAGTGAAATTGACAAGAAGAGCGGGGTAGTAGTTGCGCTGAGAAGGATAGCACGCTTTTCTGTACCTCTCTTCGTTTTAACTTTCTGAGCGTGTTTTTAATCCAAACATATCATATCTATATGTTTTTGGAATCAGGAACCGACAAGGAATAAGATTAAAGTGTTTTTAAATTGATTTCGAAAATTTAATTTTGATAATAATTTATATACTTTTCATTTTCAGAGCTTGTTTTTAATTCAAATATAACATATTTATATGTTTTTTGAATCAGAAAATGACGAAGAATAAGATGAACGTAAATTTGGATCGTTTTATAACCAATTGGTTTTTTTTACAATTTTCAGAATTTTAATGACCAAAGTCATTAATTAATTTTTAAGCCACCAAGCTGAAATGCAATACCGAAGTCCGGGCTTCGTCGAAGAATACTTTACCAAATTTTCAACCACTTTGGTTGAAAAATGAGAGCGTGACAGTGCCGCCTCAACTTTCACGAAAAGCCGGATATGACGTCATCAAAGACATTCATCCAAAAAAAGAAAAAAACCATCCGGGGATATCATACCCAGGAACTCTCATGTCCAATTTCATAAAGATCGGCCCAGTAGTTTAGTCTAAATCGCTCTACACACACACACACACACACACACACACACACACACACACACACACACACACACACACACACACACACATACACAACGACCCTCGTCTCGATTTCCTCCTCTACGTTAAAAAACATTTAGTCAAAACTTGACTAAATGTAAAAAGATCAGTGAAAGTCATCAGACATCCCCATGCTTATTTTGATAAACAATGTTTGCACTCACTTTCAACTTGGGGTTCACAAGCTCGGAGGCCCTTTTTTCCAAATGTTTCAGAAATTCAGAATGACTCTCATCGATGTCTTCTTCTATGGCGACAGAGACCTCAGGTACATCCAGAAGATTAATTAGTGTCGCTACACCTGAAAAATATAAAACATGCATACATTTTAGAACCAAGTCAACACATGGCTTTTAACAGTGTTGGGCGGTTCATCATTAGAATAATAGCATGTTGTGAAGCCTGCTCAGGGATGGCAGAATCAACCGCCAAGGGCCAGTATACAATCCGAGGGGCTATAGTAGAACCATAAGGCCAGTAAAAATGTGTGTCACTTGCACAGCAATAATATTGAGTTTTATTTTTTTCAAAGACAAATAAGTAGAGGCTACATGCGGAGTCTTAGTGATTATTCAAAATAATGGTCGAAGTTAGCAGATCATGAAAAATGCGAGCTTCAGCGAGCTTTCTCATGACCGCGAACTGAGACCATTATTTTTTAATAATCACTGAGACGAGGTATGTAACCTCTTTCTTCCTCCTTTCTTCAGTTATTCAAAGAAAACAGGAGTTTTTGTGTGGAAGTTTGATCGAATCCAATTCACTCAACCAGTCTACCTGCGCAGGCGATTGAATAATGCGCAGTTGTATAGTTCAGGTAAAAACAGTCAATTCTGTTAACACTTCTTGTCAGTTTCCCTGTTTTGAACTAAAATCAAGTACACTGTTATGTTGTTATTCTGCTGTGGCAGTAAAGGCAGATAGTGTGTGTTCTGTTCATGTTTTGGTATCGCTTAGGAAATGTTCTTTCTTCGAATGGGACAAGCAGACAAACTTGTGCACCCGTGTTCCAACGTTAACAACTGTATGAATGTGAGCTTGGGAACGAGTTACGGTACACATGCACTTGTGTGCATCCGTGTGAACTCGTGGTACCTCTATACTATCGGGGATCCATTAAGGTTTCCGAGACTGAGTTTCATTTCTATTGAATTGGTCTCGCGGAATAGCCGATTCTAAAATTTGCATAGGTAAAACGATCGTTTTTTTGGTACAAGCCTCTGGAGTAAATTTTGTGATTAATGTTTTTGTGAACAAGAAACAATTGACAGGTGGCTTTGTTCCATCTCCTTTTTTCCCTCCGCCGCGATGTAAAGTTGAATAGTTGAAGGTGACGTTAGGCACTAACTAAAGAAAGTGGGGCTGCCTGACACCCCTCGAGTTGAATGGGTTAATCTTGTGACACCGGCGCGCAGGATGTGGACGCTGGGACTGTGCTTTTGCTTGGAATCTTTGAGGGAAGAATATGTGTATTTGGTGCGGCGTGTTTTTAATGCCGTTATGTGACATGTCTGTCACGGCCAGAAATCTTTCCGGAATGTGAGGATTCTTTTGCTGGTAGGTTAAAACAATTTTCTTTCTGTAAATGGGTAGGCGGTGAAAAGAATAGTATGCTGCTTGGGGGGAGGATTTATTTGAATGTTCAAGTAGATTGTTTTGTGAGTTGGAATGGTGGGGAAGATTTTTGTGTGTGAATGCTTTAGAAGACCGTTGTTTGAGAGAACGGTATATGTATTGTAGGCATGTTATTTGGTAGGAATGATGTGTTTTGTTGTTTAATGAGTTAGCTTGTGGTATTTGCAATTGTTGATTTGTTTACGTATGCTTACGGCGTGCATTCTGTGGTTTGCAGGATGTCGGAGCGTGCGACGGGGTTCTAGTTAGATTCAGGTCTTTCTTTCTAGAGGGGTTCTTTTAGGTCTTTTTGGGTTTAGTTAGGTCGTTTAGTTAGGTCTTTTCTTTTTTAGTGGGGCGTAGATTTGTTTTTATAGACTAGGTTTTGTTAGTGAAGAGTAGTTAGATTTAGTGGAGAGATTTTGGTCAGATTTTGTTAGAGTTTTTGTAGATTTGGTTTTTTTTAAAGAATTGTTTTTTAGGTTGTTTTTTTAGATTTCGTTTGTTTTAAATTAGAGTCTCATTGTGGTTTTTTTGGATTAAAGTTGAGAGTGAGGATTTAGAGTAGAGTGTAGTTTGGGGAAAGGATTTGGTGTGTTTTAAAGGGTATCTTTAGGGAAAGAATGTAGTTTTAGAATGAAGAGTGAGAATATTGTTTTTTTTTAAGTTGTTTAGTCCTATACAGTGAAAGTTGTATTTGAAGATAAACCCCCGTTATCCCACATTTTCCCCATTTCATCGTATGGAATAAAAGAACCTGGGTAATATAACTTGTGTCGTCTGCTTAGTGTTTGAGTTCAGTACGAAAGAGGAAAGTAGATTGGCACACGGTTACATGAAGTTCAGTTTTCTGGGGCAAAATAGTGTATGAAACCGCTGTATGTTCTTTCAATTGATGAGATGTGTGCATTTGGTTGCGTGTGATCTGTTTATAAAATGAAATATTGTCGAAAACTAACCGTCGGATTGCAGTATTTTGTCCAAGCAACTCAGTTCAGAAAATTTGGAAGGGGAACTACTCTTGTTGTTAGACAGAGTACGAGAGTTACTTGCCTTGGGAGTTTGCTTGCACTCATAAGAGATCTAAAGCGAGTTTCTCTGCACTGATCGTTAGACTGTTTGGATTTAGAAAACAACCTAACTCATGGATTTATTATATGGAGATTAATGTGTTCAAGCCTGTAGTTGCCAGTTTAAATGCAGTATGTTTGTATTGTTTGGTCTAGAGATGTACATTTCGTACATTAGAGCGTTCAAAACTTTTCAATCGCTAAAGTAGTTCCCTCAAAGTCTAGCTCGTGAACCTGTGAGCTATCGAGGATTCAGGCCCGTTGTTGGGTAAGTGATTTTGGTTGTTGGGTAAGTTGCCGAAAAATAACTAGCACTACACGTTTACAGAGAGAAAGAAGCAGAGGGGGGAATAAACAATGCATATGCAGACAATAATGTCCTGGGCAAAATCGTCGTCATGATATCTGGACACGAGAACAGGCCTCCCAGTTGGATGTTTTATTCGGGCTGCGGACAGGCTACTGATTCCAAACAAGTATGATTATATGTATTATCATGTGAACGTGCCCAAACGCTGTTTTATAATTAGTGCATCGCCCAGCTATAGTCAAGGGTCAACCGGACGGGGTTGGGTTAGAGATGATGTTTTTCAGAAAGCTTATTCAATTTACAGCCGATGTTCGGAAAACGAAAAATGGCTCCGTTGTACCGCTTTTGAGTGTGGAGCGTCTTTGTAACCTAACCCCTATTCTACCAAAAACGCAGTTTTGGCGCAGGGGGTATGTTGCAAATAAACGTCGTATACTTCGTTTCGGCAAACAGACAAGTGTAAATTATACACTAAACAAAAGCTAAGGCTTTATTCTATCAGGCAATATACAAACAACATTCTTCCTATGGATACTTTTAGACATTAACCTGCGAGTACAACATTGTGTTGAGAAAATCAAAATATGTCATTCTTCCAAACGATAAGTGAAGATAATTCAGTCCCAGGTTAATATTGCAATCATACATACACACACAAGTCGATTTTTCTTATAGATGGACTGACTTGGCATCCATATTGGTTAGTTCCATTTGGCAGACACCAGCCATATGAAACAACATTGAGTCAATGTGCATCAGCTTCAAAAAAGAGAAAAAGATCGACTGGGGATAAAACCTGACATAAACACGTACAGCCCTGGAAGAAGATAGTTTTGTCCTGCCAGATGTCATTTGATGCAGCATACGAAAGATGAAACTGTTATAAGGAAATACGAGTTTTCTAATTTTTCACTTCCGGTTTTGCCTCATAATGTCGAATTATTTGTCTAAAATAAGTATTTTGCATTTTATAAAACTCGCATTTAATATATATTGACATTTTTTAAAACAAAAGTAATCTTTTATGAAGCTTTATGCATCTGATTATTAAAGGTAACCGTTTTAGACTTTTGACATGCAGTTTCGTTATGTACAAAATGTTTTTTAATTTGCTCCCTACCCGCCTTGAAAACATGACCGAAAAAGATGTATACATCATCAGAAAGAGACTCATTCACTGCTATGACGACCATTGTATGTGAAATTCTATGCTCAAAATGTAATTAGAGTGAATGATAAGTGATTGTAGCATTGGTTATATTTGGCATACCTGTTGTTCATTGCGTCAGCTTCAAATTTCAGAAAACGTTCATACATGTCTCAATGTCTTCATTTACTATGACAAAACAAGCTAAAATCCCCACAGCATGCCCCCAAAGGGTATGCAAGCAAATTACATTACACTAAAGTAAGCTAGGATATTTCTTTCTTCTTAATTTGCCTATTGGAAATGGTAGAAATGGACTTCTTATAAAGGGCAGCCCTCAGTCTGGGGGTCCCGTCGCGATTAAACCTTGAACGGTTCAAAACGACGTTAAACGCCAAATAAAGAAAGAAAGTCTGGGGGTACCGGTTGCCAAAAACATTATTAATTTTAAATTAATCCTAGACGTATCCCGGTTTCTTCAAAAAGTGCAAGTCTTCTGTTCGTAGTAGGCACTGCCATTGTTAAGTTAGTTACATTGTACGTTGAAGTGTATGCATTTGAAATTGCCGAAAACGCTGGATAAAAGTTATGTTGGATTAAATCGAAACCTACCCTTTACTGTAAATTAAGTCCTATGATTAGGGGGTATAGTTAAAGATTAAGGCATATGAACTCTCTTTGCCACTTATCTCATCAACAAATATACATATGAGTAGGTAAGCCATTGGAGATAAAAACCAGGAACTCTCATAACGGTGTCACATTAGCATTTTATTCAACTTCCGGTTATCTACTGGCTGATGCGCTATTTTCAGCTGTTCACACGTTATCTCAGGAAAAGCCTTTTCCAACAAAAGTGCATATGATTATGAAAAAAGTACATTTTGTTTTGTTTTTGAATCTTATGTAATGCATCGTCAATTCATATAGGTTTGAATTTGACGAAAATGTATTGTCAGGGTTTCATGTATCTGAAATGTACTTTTGTTGCATAATGTTCGTAGAACGTGTATTTAGATTAAACCTAAAAGACATCATTGTACGCTCAAAAGTAAATGTTTTACTGATCACAAAAAAGTTTGAGAATGTTTTAACAGCAATAAGCTACCGTATATATATGATTGCAAACAATGATTGAGTTATACTTCCGGTTTCTTGAGTCTTCCTATCTTTTTTCGAATTTTTTTTTCTAAGACTGGCACTTTGTAAAGGCGTGTTTTCAAAGAAATTCAAAATAATGTAATCCCTGTATCATACTGACGTGTTTGTTTTTTATTAGGCATCAAAAGATATGTATTTCATGTGGCAGAAAATCCTAGTGTACGCGATACGTTCGTTACTGTGACCCTACCCTGCAAAATCACACGTCAACACAGACCGGGGGTTGGTAGCTTTAAGTGCTTGTATACACCAATGGTTTTCACCAAGTGCAATTTTTTATCATTAATAAAGAAATAAACATATTTTGTACATCATTGCAACATCCAATTTGGCTTTGAGAAAATCATATTTCCATCCTTCGCTTTTCTAAGCAGTCAAAAGAGACATACGATTCAGCAGAATTAGGTCGTGTCAATGGATGTCCGTAGACTTAGTAATTTTCCAATGATGTTTTGTTGAACATTTTGTAACAAGAGCGGATATCACATGCAACAGGTTAATCACACTTTTTACATGAAGAAACGGAGACGGATATCTGAAACGATATGTACATGCGTAAGATGTGGTTGGGTGAGTGTGAGTGTTTGTGTGTGTGTGTGTGGGAGGGGTCCCTCTCTCTCGCTTTCTCTTTCTTATTGTTGTTGGAGACAAACCAGACTTATCTTTGAATGTTTCAGATCTAACACAGTTTGGATTCAGCTTAAAGGCTCAATGCTTCTATTGAAAAGAGTTAGGCGCACCTTATAAGATCGGGGCAGGCTTTTACGTGAAATAAGAACATCCCTCCACTCTGTCACATACTAAAGAAACAAATAGTCTAAATGCTACCTGTGTACAGTGGTAATTATTTTGATGAATGAAGTGTTTAAATGCAACAAGTAACATTTGAAATGTAGTCACAATAACAATAAAACTCACCGCAAAAAGCAGCCAGAGTGCTGTGTTTTGGCATGAGACAAATTGAAGGAATGGTCTTACCCCGAGTAAAAGCCTGGTCAGATCTAAGATGATAAGCCAAACTGTTTTGATGTGATCATTAGTGTGCCTGTAAGACGGTACATTGTACTGAAAACACTATTTTCAGGGCTGTGTTTTTTTCGGAGATGAGTGATATATAGCTAAAAGAAGTAGACTTTTGGCGTCTTTGGTGTTGGTTTCTTCTCTGTTGTTCTAAGAACGTGTGTCTGATGACACGCCCCTTCAGCTCCGACCCTTCCTAATTATGTATACTCGTGTAAATATGCCACAGAAAAACCATAAAAACTGTCATCACTCACAGTATTATTTTTAGACTCGCTATCCACTGATTTCCAAAGAACTGCTTCTGCACACACTGACTGCATGACGATTGTGAAATAACTTGATTCACACCTTTGTGTGTATATTATACATTTTAAACCTTCACGTCAACTTACTTACGAAGGAACAAACCTGGGGGAACATCAAAATAAACTGGCTGTGGTGTGATAATAGCGTTGAAACACGTCATCACTTGAATCATTTGTCATTTTATCTCACTTAATTAACAATTAAGGTACCTCTGATCATTTGCATTCGGCATGTGTGCTTCCAATAAGCACATTGCTGAACAGAAGAAAGGAGTAAAAGAATGAGGGAAAATTGTATTCGTCCCAAAGAATTTCCCCTAATAACTCACAATCCAAACATTAGGTGTTTTTTTGGGATAAAATGTCGACAACCATTGCTGAAATATTGATTTCCCGAGATGAACTTTTAGCAGACCTTCCAAAGCACCAGTGCAGTCAAGATTAAGAAGGTGTGTATGTTTGTGACGTCACATGTACACGTGCAAATTATAGCGGAAGGGCCTCCTAATATGGACTGGGTCCTAATATGGACCACCTTTCGTTCTGACAAACTAATGGTGCCAGAGCGCTCAGAACAGTTTTATTCGCTGAATGCATCCTCTCTTGATAACTTGCACATGTCAAAAAAGTTGTGGACGCACAAAACCGTTAGTTTTTTTCTCCCTTTTGTTTTTTTCACACTTTTAGCTTCGTTCACTCTAAATCTGACGCTTAAAATGGACCAATTTCTCTCCAAAGACAAAGCTATAAACACACAACAATTGCATTATAGGACAGCTAAGGCTGTATTCGCTACACTTTAGCAGTGTTGGCCCCGACTTTCTGTCACAGACAAAATAATTATAGCAAAAACTCGAAGTAT
This sequence comes from Littorina saxatilis, assembly GCF_037325665.1. Classification (NCBI taxonomy): domain Eukaryota; kingdom Metazoa; phylum Mollusca; class Gastropoda; order Littorinimorpha; family Littorinidae; genus Littorina; species Littorina saxatilis. The sequence goes on from NC_090252.1 coordinate 55,153,408, forward strand.
CTCTGTGTTCCCTAATACGGACCACCTTCAACAAATAGAAGAAAAGAAAAGATAAAGGACGGTTTCAGTCATTCTCAAGAAGCTTGCTGAAAATGACCTATAACTAGCCCTCGAGATTTCAAAAAATTATACTTCTTTACGTGAAAGTTGATCATTTCAATTATTTTCTCTCTGTTTTTGATTTGTTTTAAACAGTTTCCTCTTGTGTTTCAAATACAGTTCTCGTCGAATCCAAACCTGTAAATCTGAAGCATATTTCAATTAGGCTGACTTGCATGGTAAGTTGCAAGTTGTATCATGTTATTTTGAAGAAAACAGGGCTTTTTACAGTGATTCTCGAAGGTCTCATCACTGGTCCATATTAAGCGCCCAGGCCCCTAATATGGACCAGTTGTGATTTTTTTCTGTATTTTATTTTTAGCAAATGACTGTAAAAGCTAGTTCTCTCTAATTAGTCTTCAAGATTTACGAAAGAGAGAACAACTACCAAACACAAAATGAAACAGCTTTGCAAAAAAACAAGCTAGTTAGCAGCGTGAAACAAAAAGTGGTCCATATTAGGGGCCCTTCCCCTATTAGGATGCACCATAACATGTTTTACTTACTTCCGATTAAAACTGTATAGTTGTATTTTATGTCTTGCATATTTTCAAATGATTTAAATGAAACACCCAAAGCGGCGACTTTGCTGGTATCGATATTTTAAAGAAACAAAAATACGTCATCACTACATAAATACGAACAACGTGACGTCATTTTAATTGACGTCAAAATCTGTATGATTACCTTACCTTTCCAATGATATGCCGTTAAAGAATGTCAGATAAGCGGTTCAACTTCTATGCCCGCTTAACCCAACCCTCTAAACGGGAATAGTAAGCACAAAAAAGGAAAATACGCACACAAAACCACGTTTTTCTCAAAAGCGGTATAACGAAAAGCCCCAAGACTCTATATTTAGAATACTATCGTTAACATCTGTCAAAAAATGTGGTAACAACCTCAACCCCGTCGGGTTGACCCAAGTGGTCACTGGCCGACAGACTAAAATAATGTGTGTGGTACGCAACAGCCTTCTGCAATTTCTGGCGGGTAAGTTACTTTGTTTAAGTTACTCCCCCTTCTGACAAGTCAAATATTGAGATTTTGTCCATCTCAGCTGCTACTCTATATTATACTATACTATACTATACTATTTGTCAAAACTCCATCAGCAGTTCTATGCTACCCGTCATAAAAAAGTGGGCAGATGCGTTTGAGGGCAGATCTTTCTGATGAGGCTGTTGAATGAAAAGGCCATTTATTCCCCTACCTTATTCAGAAAACATGTGTTGTTAATGACTGTAATACTGTTTGATCTTGTTGTTGTCGTTGTGGATGTTATCGTAAGAAAGAGATGTATGGTTAGTTAGTGAGTTGTGTATGTATTTATGTTTGGTCTAAACTTGGCCAAAAAATTATTGCAACATATTTCAAACCCAAATTAAAGCACTAATCCCCGTGTCATTTCATTTAAAACTTTATATGCCAGTTAAGACCGATCACATAACCTCCAGGATCACCTTTTGGATTAAATATTTCTTTTACAAGGATCACGTGACCGCCGCTCAAGTAAGGGTATCCTCAAAATCAACCAGACAAAAAGGGAAGAACCGAATGAAAAATTGACAAGAAATCACAATAGGCAAAACTGTGCAACTTTGACATACGAGAAGAAAGTCAAACCAATTATCTACCCTGAATAGATTCTTTTGTTTTGCTACCTTGCGTATTTCGCGTGCTATGCTATTCCTACAGATGCAGGTGTCGATCGCAAGAGCGGTCAGAAACGGTACTTTTTGCGTCATTTGTCTGGGGTATTATGACAAAAAAGTCTGCACTCTAGCAATGATTTGGTGGATTGCTTTGAAACTTTTGGAATATTTTACCAACATACTAGAGATACTTCGAGCGAAATTATGGATTGTTAAGGGTGAACAATCTCATCTGCATCTGCATCCAAAACAGTCAGTTTTGTTCATATGTCTTGTCTAACAATGACATTATGACATGCTGAATGGTGTAGGTGTCATTCCTCTGAGAATGAGACAAACAACGGTACATTTCAGTAACTCCTCAACGCAATGCCTTCACACTTTGGGTGATTTTTTTCAGATAAGTTTATATCCTGTATTATTTAAAGTGTCTATCATAGCCTGGGCAATCGAACGAAACGTGTTTTGTATTTTTCGATATGTGACCACAAGTACAAGTTGAAACATTAGTCAAGTGACTGTCCTCTACGATAACCTTAATTCTCTATAAACTACTTGGAAATGTCGATCTCCAGAATAAAAGTAGGGTGATACAGATATGTCGTTGATATAAAGATATGGCTGGCTCTAAGTAATTCACTTACCTGCAGCCGCTAAGTCAGCAGCCCGCTTTAAAACAGTTTTGCAAACGTAACGGACAGTTTGGCGGTCTTCCTTGTTGCTATTCATTTGAAGCTTGTTCAACACGAACTGTGTACAGGGCAGTGTTGTGTTGTCGTCACTTAAACAAAAAAGAGTCACACATTACCAACTTTAAACATGTGCCACCTTCAGGATAACATTTAAAGGTCTACTATCTAAGACGCCATTTATGACAAGTTTTCTGGCTAATATGACCTTTAAAATATCAGGAGATATTCCCTGTGCTGGAATCTAGACATATCTACAGTAATTAACTCGAACGTGGTCCGTAACTATGCTAAATAATTAAATGCATTTCAATCAGTGAACAATGGTCACGTCACACGCTTCTGTGTCCAATAGTTCTGTTCGCAGTCACATTGTATTCAAGACTGGCGGGTACCCTTTCGCCTGGACAGATCAAAACCGTTGTACTCAGGAAGTCAAATCTGTCATCTAAAACACAGTCATGTAAGCCTACAATATGCTGTATCTTAAGACTATCCAACAATATAGCAAAACTTCCCTTCTTTGTCTCTGTTATTCTAGTGAGAAAATATCCCGCGATATTGCTCCGTGAGCCTAACGTTCGGCCATGACCTAGGCAAATAACTTGCGCAGCCGCACAAACAAGAACAAGTCGCGTAAGGCGAAAATACAATATTTAGTCAAGTAGCTGCCATTTTTCAGCAAGACCGTATACTCGTAGCATCGTCAGTCCACCGCTCATGGCAAAGGCAGTGAAATTGACAAGAAGAGCGGGGTAGTAGTTGCGCTAAGAAGGATAGCACGCTTTTCTGTACCTCTCTTTGTTTTAACTTTCTGAGCGTGTTTTTAATCCAAACATATCATATCTATATGTTTTTGGAATCAGGAACCGACAAGGAATAAGATGAAAGTGTTTTTAAATTGATTTCGACAATTTAATTTTGATAATAATTTTTATATATTTAATTTTCAGAGCTTGTTTTTAATCCAAATATAACATATTTATATGTTTTTGGAATCAGCAAATAATGGAGAATAAGATAAACGTAAATTTGGATCGTTTTATAAATTTTTATTTATTTTTACAATTTTCAGATTTTTAATGACCAAAGTCATTAATTAATTTTTAAGCCACCAAGCTGAAATGCAATACCGAAGTCCGGGCTTCGTCGAAGATTACTTGACCAAAATTTCAACCAATTTGGTTGAAAAATGAGGGCGTGACAGTGCCGCCTCAACTTTCACGAAAAGCCGGATAAGACGTCATCAAAGACATTTATCAAAAAAATGAAAAAAACGTATGGGGATTTCATACCCAGGAACTCTCATGTCGAATTTCATAAAGATCGGTCCAGTAGTTTAGTCTGAATCGCTCTACACACACACACACACACACACACACACACACACACACACACACACATACACACACACACACACACACACACACACACACACACACATACACCACGACCCTCGTTTCGATTCCCCCTCGATGTTAAAATATTTAGTCAAAACTTGACTAAATATAAAAAGGAAATATTTTATGAAATGATTGGGAACCACGCAACCATGAACCCGCTGTTGATAATCTGGAAGGTCGTACCAGAGATGCCGATCTATCTCTGGTCGTGCCGTTTCATAGATTCAACCTACAAACTACGACCTCATCTGTGATCAGATTGCCAAGCAATGCGTGGAATCTTTCATTCTAAAGCCTTATTGGTTCGTTTCGACAAGCATTAAACGGATGAAAGTAACCACATGCAGTTTATTTCTTCAGAACATTGCAAACGCATCAATGCCTCCTGTTACGGTATAGTGACATGGATTGAGAAAGGAACACTTTGTGGGGTGCCTTTCTCAAATTGCGATGAAAAGCGCTTGTGCTTTTGGCGACAGACTGGTTTCTGTTGACCGAGCTTGGCACGGGGATTTCGTTTTCTGCACGCCTGGCTGGCATGCAAGGGACGACATTGTGTACAGGGGTTCCACGTGGATGATTTTGCTGTCTGGACAAAATCAACTGGGAACTGAGCTGTACGTGTGACGATAGCGATTGGTCGCTGGAGTCACGTGATGTTTTCAAGGTGTTTGAGGGAGACTTGAAACGACACACTGGAACATAAGCAGCAAGAGAGAGAAGGGTCGGTGTCTTTTTCCTAAGAGTTTGATGGTATTCAACACGGGATAATACCTCATTTGTGACCCGTTCTCACAAACGGGGGCCTAAGTCGCAGCGAGCCGTTCCGAGCTATGGGCTGGGAAAGGCAGTGAGGGCCTACTTGGGCGATTTTCATTTTTTTGCATTTCTGACCTCTTTATACCCTAATCTTTCATACTCCGAAATATTTTGTTGAGTTTTATTATTTAAATGTGTTAATTATGTCTTCAAAGACACAAATTCGCTCACAACACTATAATTAGGGAAGGAAAAAATCGACTTTCTCATCGCAACTTTCGATACATATCCCTTGCAGTACCCCATCATGTCATATACTGCCGGATAGAGCTGAATGGCAAGATTCCCGCGCTTTTAATGTCTTTGTTCGATTAACCAATCAAAAACTACTACCATTGATGCAAAAACGTAAACAGGTTTTTACTATCAACCAATCAGCAACGAGAAACGAATGCACAACAACCGGCATCGCTTTGAGCGTTCCGATTGGCTGTAGCGAGATCAAGGGGGCTAACTCTTGCAACTTCCCCCACGCGATCATTCTCTGCGAAAATTGCAAGATGGAGGAAGAGAAAGTTACAAAGCCATTGAATTATCTGTTGAATTTGAACCGACCTTCAGGATTAGTGGACAGCGAGAAAGGAGCATTGGAAGAACTGATTACGGATTACTTCTGCGCTGACAAAGAAGCTGATTCTGGATGGGATGATTCTGATTCCGAATCCGACGAAGACATCGACAGTGACAAGCTGACTGGAAACGCCACCGATGACGATGACGAAGAGAGATAGGAGCCTGTAGTTCGAGTGGAAGGTGTTGACTTTTTGTCAGACGTCATGATTGAAAATGAACAGCCACCTGACATACTGATAGCTGCAAGAGAGTTCTCGTGCCGCTGCAAGCAGATCAAGTCACATGAAGTGCACGACGATGGCAGAACAGGGTGCATCAGGCAGTTTTCTCCTGAGGAGGTTGTGGAAGCGCAGCTCGCAGTGCAAGACCAGCCCAAAGGTAAACACTATCATCTTTTTCACTTGTGGCTTTATTTTTCATTTGTTCATAGCCCCAAATTACTTAAAGTTTCAATGCAAGATGTACTTTTTAGCAGTAGTTTTTAAATGTCACTTGTCAGTCACTGATAACATTTGAAGTGAAAAGAGAAGAACAAAGGCATACACACAGAAAGTTTGTGTTTTCACTGTTTGTAATTGACTCAGGGTAAAAACAATATGTGACCCTCCACCACGAAATGAGTCGCATGTCACCTCGCGCGGTAAGTCCGGGGAGTGTCTAGTAACAGTGTGAGGGTCACCTCAGTCACAGGCTTATAACTCAAACAGTCTTTGCTCTTTTCTAAAACGGTTTGGACTACTGGATAGAGCATTAAAAACTCTTTAGGAAAATGTGAAAATATGAAAATCATGCAAAGATGACATGCGACTCATTCCGTGGTGGAGGGTCACATATTACATGTTGCTACAGTGTTTTTGTTCTCTTTGTTACAGCTGCAGTTGACTTCGCTGTCACTGGCGTCTTCCACGCCCACATGCAGAATGGAGAGACGACACTGACATCCAAGAGGAAGGAGCAGAAGGCGCGTGAGAAATCCCGTTCCTCGTTCCAGTTCAGAGGGCGCAGTATCTGCAGAAAGGCATTCTGTTTTTTGTTGTAAGTATGATTGAAATAAGTTTCACTTTCATGCTCAGACACACAGTTGACAAGTCTTGTTGGGAAGGAAACCTGTTATTATTCACACATCTTTTGGAGTAAAAATTGCACTGAAGTCATTTAGTTGTCCTTTTTTTAAATCATTGTTTAGGATGTCAGTGTGTGTGTGTGGGGGGGCTACCAGTGAAGTAGTAGGAGATGTTAGTGTACAGTAAACTCTGGAAGGTCATAGCCAGGTATTTTGTGTGAGGTTACACATTAACAAATACTGAACTTAAGCACGCACTAAATTATCAATGTCTTTTGTTCACAGCAACATGAACAGAAAGCGCCTGGACCGGATCAGCAAATACTACAAGTGGGAAGGCCTGACTCAACCAACAGTCAACTGTGTTATACAAGGCCAGTCTTGCGGAGGAGGAGCAGAGCAGGGTTCTTGTGGACTTCGATCGCTTTCAGAGGATCGGGCCTATGCCGCGTGAGATGCCTGTGCCAGGATTGCCTGAGGAGCGACGCCGGTACCTCTACAACAGCATCAGGGAGTTTGTTCGAGAGGATGTGAGGGACTTGGTTTGCCCTGCCCCGTGAGTGATTGTTTGTGACAAAGTGTGGTAGGTACAGCTGCAGTTCTACAATTTCTTGTCTTCTGAATCAAGGTAAGATTGTTCCTTTTTTGTGTGCTAACATTTTTTTGAAATTATTTTTGGCATGAAATAGAAGTGATTATTTTTTTTTATTTATGATTTTATTTGTTTGTCTGTCTGTTTCTTTGTTTGTTTGTTGAGTTTTGTTGGTGTGTGTGTGACTTTGCTTTTATTCCTTTCTGTCTTGTTTCTAACCATGTGGTCTTAGATTTTTATTTCATCTTTAAGTTTATTGATCTTTAAAATGATTTAAATTTAAATGAACACCTGCATAACAACAAGAATTTATAATAATAATTGCAATGTATTAAGTGATTTTGTCAATGTGCACTTAAAATGATGCATTCTGTGGGCTTTGTAAAGAGTTTGATTAGACAATAAAATGCCAACACTGACTCCTCTTGTGTCTTGATTTTCTGAGTTCTAAATGAGCATAAACTCCTATTTTCCCCTTTTTCTGTATGTGTATGTCTTTTTTATTTGTGTATAATGGGTTAACAATTTCATTTCAAGTACTTTCTTTTAGTTGTAAATAGCAATTTTCCCCTCATTGGTTTTGAGACTGAGCCATGTGATTTTCATGAATCAAAATGGTTGGTTCAGATTTTTTGTGTGTTTTTTGGGGGTTTTTTGCATGAATTTTTTTCATAACAATGTCTTTTTTTCTCTTCTTTTTTTTTTCTTTTTTAGAAGTGTGTTTGCATGGTGTGTGTAGAGGTTGTGCTTTCAGTGATGTTTTGGTGTGATTTGGTTGTAAATACAGTAAATTTATGATGGTGTGTTAAAAAAAAAAAGCCATTTTGTTCAGATTTGTCAAATTTTCTGTACTAAAAAAACCCAACCGTCTACTGATGCATATGACTGTTTATGATGTTTATGAGAAGTTTCAAACACATAGACATAAATATAAGTGTGGTTGCTAAGGAAAAACTGTGTCAAGGGGTTTGAAATTTTTCATCGCGATTTTCTCAAAATGGCGTCCTTCAACATGGTCCGGTTGTAACTTACTTAACTTCCGCAATTTTTTTCACACAAACTTCTTTTTGGTATCAAATTAAAGCTTATTAAATGCAGTTTCCAGTGATATGCATAACTCCAAATATCCAAATTCCAACTTAGGCCCCCTTTTGTGAGAACGGGTCACATTTTATGTCAACGTGCCGTTCTGCTTGTGCAGTAGGGCTGTTAGGAACGTCAAGAAGGGACCACTTTTCGCTGTTTACATGTTGCTGACGACGAGGTTGTCAGGTTGTTTCTTGGCTGAGCGGGGGAAAAATTCCCACGCATGAAGTGATTCAGCACAAGAGGGAGTGTGGCAGGAAATTCGTCGACGGGCGAAAGCCATACGAAGGAAGCGGATTCGCTTAAAGGAGAGCTACTTACATTAGGCTGTTGAGGTAATAAATCGTTATTTAACGGTGTTGACGAGTCTATGTTTGTGGAATGAAATACTCTCTGTTGTTCTTTCCAAGTTAGCGCATAATTTGCTCTTTGTGACGCTAAAATAATAATCAGTATATGGTTTTTGCAGATATGGAGAGAAGGAAGGAAAATAGCTGATTTGTTGTTTTAAAAGTTTGTTTGTGCAGCACGTGCTCGATGAAATATGTAAAGGTGACATGTTTGAAGGTGGAGGGTGAAGGGTTGCGTGGAATGTTTAGTGCACCGATGCTTTCTGTTGCAGCCTTTTTCCTACTCATCGGTACCTACCTATCTGCGCTGTATGCGGTAACCGGAACATCTTTATCTGGTATCTACTACCTACATAACCTGGTGTCGCGGAGCTGTATGCTGTAACCTGGTGTCGCGGAGCTGTATGCTGTAACCTGATGTCGCGGAGCTGTATGCTGTTGCTGCTGCTGGGATAAACGGTGAGGCCGTCACTGTCTGCAGGGGTCTTCCGGCAGGCAGTGACGTCACCTACACGACCACCCGTTGTTTTCAGCAGCTGAGTGAGGCGCCTCAGTGATTTCCCCACGATTCCCTGCTTCGTTCAACGCCGACTGGCACTACAATCAACGAAGCAGTAGTGGGGAAGGACTATTTACGGGTCGCCCACTCCGTAACGAAAAGCTAAATGCACCATGTCATTGCGCCTTTAACCACCAAGTCACCTTGTGTATTTGTGATTTCATTTGAGTGGTGACAACGTGGGGTGTGTGACACCTGCATTAACCAGCGCTTTTGGCAGATCAGTAACTTTCCTATCTATACACGGGATCAGCGTGTTATTATCATTTTCTAAACTTTAACTGGCATTTTTGTCAGTGACCCCTTTTTTACGTTTTGAACGTTTTGGAGTGAAGTCTCGAGGGAGGTGGCGAGTTAGTGTATAAACAGGCGTCTGAAACTTATACTTTTGTTAATTCTATCTATTTGTATGACTGCGAGAGTGGATCGTGCTGTGGTTAGTTAGTTAGTAGTAACTAACCGTTCATAATCACCTTCTGTGATCTATTGAAACGTGACACCTCCTGTTGGGATCGGTGTTGTGTACAAAAATGTCTTCCACACGATAGATTCGCTGATTTGTCTTACAATCGAAGCCGTCATCAACATGGTTATAGTATTGTGGTGGAAGAAATTTCACCAAATCATTAAACTGTTAAAATGACAGTTTAACCGCCAAAAAACACTCTGCTCCCTGTTTCTTGGTCCCTAATCGTCGGATTTACACCAAAATTGGCACAGTGATCCATTGTCCCTAACTGATCTCCAATACAAACTTTTCAAGAAGAAAAAGTTAATTATTGGCAGTTAAAAACCCGTTATAAACCGTTATTTTCTAATTTTTCGCCGATCTTTATGAAATGTTGTGGTTAGGTTGGTTGTCCCTAACTGAATTTCAACAAGAATAAAAAGTTGATTTTTGGCAGTTAAAAAACCGTTAAATCCCGTTTTTTCACCAATCTTTATGAAATTTTGTGAGTAGGTCCGTTGTCCATAACTGAGTTTCAATACGTACTTTTCAGAAGAAAACCAAGCTTTTGTCAGTTATAAACCGTTATTTTCTAATTTTTCACCGATCTTTATGAAATGTGAATTTCAACAAGAATAAAAAGTAAATTTTTGGCAGTTAAAAAAACGTTAAATCCCGTAAGAAAATAACTTTTTCTTCTTGAAGAGTTTGTATTGAAGTTCAGTTAGGACAACGGATCACTGTGCCAATTTTGTGGAAATTCGACAATTAGGGACCAGTTTGACGTCGTATCTAAACTTTGAAGCCTTTTTTTCTCAGAATGATGTTTTCGGCACCTTGCTTCGCCGTTTCGTTGATAACTCAAAATGTTCTCAACCGACTGGAACAAAAATATTCTAAATAGGAACACAACTGAAGCGATTTTGGTGATATTTTATACTAGAACCTCACCTTAAGTGTAACGACTCACGGCTCTTGTGTCGTCAAAAATCACCGTCTGCTCTGTCTACTAAAATTTAATATTCTGTATCTCTTAAGTAATCAAGTTCTTGTAGACATATTTTAATTCTGGTCCTACACAGAATCACACAGCTTCTATAGCCGTACACTAGGAAATGTATTTACTACTAAATCCTTTAAAAACAAAATCTAAACAACGAAGTGACTGTGGTAAGATGAACAAAGTTAAAAAACAAAGGAATACTGTACTCACCAATACAAGAACGGGACAAGACGGTACGAATTTTCGCTTATTTTTTGCGTGTTTCCCCTCCATTTTCTTTCAAACCTTGTTCGTTCCGTGTTGCGTCTGCTTTTTGTTGTCTTTTGTGTTCTTGTTTTTCCTGATGAAGCTTCCATAAGCGAAAATTCGTACCGTCTTGTCTCGTTCTTGTATTGGTGAGTACAGTATTCCTTTGTTTTTTAACTAAATCCTTTTACTGGCGACCTCGGTCTACGCAGTAACTATCGCCCAGTGACCTCTAGGGTCCAACTATACGGACACAAAATAACCGTGCTCTAGCGTCTATAAATCCCGTCGAATCTCCGCTAGGCGAGCCAATAGGTAAGATAATTACGGCGACTTCTCAGATCCTTGGTGCCGTCATCTGGGCGCTACCTTCCTGTCTGACCGGTTATACGACGCACTGTTAAGTGCTCTACTCGAGCTTCCTTTCTCCCGGTCGATTCCCGTGACAACCCGTCCCTGTAGCTGGCCAGTGGTTAAGTGCAACGATAACTTCGTTGCGATTTACAAAGTCAACTCTCTCGGTGAGTGAGCTGAATTCACATTACGTGCGCCACACAATTTACTACGTCACTCTGTTATCTCTGGTTGGCGCTCTCAAAGCGTGGAGGCTATCACTATCAACTTTGCCTGTCAATGTTATTCGTGATTTCCTTCACACTTACCATGCGCAGTCCAATGGTATCGTTGAGCGTCTGCACGGCACCCTGAAGCCCATGCTGAAGAAGGTCACCTCGACTCAACCAAGGCTGTGGCACAGGTATCTGCCGGCACTACTCTTCGCCGTCAGAGAACTGCCCAACGCGAGTACAGGATTTTCCCCATTCCAACTGCTCTTCGGAAGGCAGCCGAAAGGACCCATCGACTTACTCGCCAACGCCTGGACTGGCAGAGAGAGTGCCCAGGAGGCCAAGACGACCTACCAATACGTCATTGACTTGAAGACCATGATCTACGACGCCTGTAAGGTGGCACACGACGCAGTGGACAATGCCAGAGCGATTCAGAAGCATCACCACGACAAGAGATCCACAAGGAGTAAGTTCGCAGTCGGAGACCAAGTTCTGCTACTTCTACCGACTACAGCAAACAAGCTCCATATGGAGTGGAAAGGCCCTTACAGAGTTGTGGAAGTTTTCAACAATGACTACAGAATTGACATGTTGACCACGCAGAAGGTATACCATGCCAACATGCTCAAGCTCTACGTAGAAAGAGGCAACAGCACCGCAAGAATGACAACAGAGAAGAAGAAGAAGTGCCAGACAACGATGACAAACCAGATGCTAGTACCGAAGGCGATACCCTACGACCAGATCGTAGGAAACAACGTGTGTCCCCAGGGCACCAAGCCAACAGCGGTAGCAGTATTGCTAGAAGAGGACGGAACAACATGCAACCTTGAGACTGTGGAACTGCCACAGGATAAGGCAACTTCCAGCTGGAAGGAGGCCCACATCGATGAAGAGTTGGACCCTGATCAAGTCCAGGAGGTTGAAGCAGCGTTCCGTGAGTTCAAGCAATGTTTAAGAGCATCACCAGGAGCATCAAGAGGCACAGTAAGTCCATTCAATCCGGGTGACGACAGACGTATCTACACGGACGAAACAGTACCCACTGCCATTCGCAGCACGGGAAGATAGTATCCAGGAGGTGAAGGAACTACGAGAGTTAGGGATCATCGAACCCTCCACCCTCCACTCGTCTTCGACTCGTCGGCATTATACTTGTCTCGTCTAAATATCGGGCCATATTGCTACGCTGAAAACACAATAGCTGGTATTATTTTTGATAATCACTGAGACTCGGCATGCCTCTACTTATACGTAGGCAAGCATGATACGTCATGACGTCATATGATTCCTAGCATATTGACGTAATGCTAAACATCCGGTTATCTCGAGTTTTCTCCGTAATACATATCCGTGGGTTTTTCAATGTTCGGTTATTTCCGTGGCTTCATGCGGAAAGGGAACCGTCGTCTGCAATCAGCGACATGGACCATTTTGGTACTTGTTGCTGACAAAAACATGATTTTAACACAGAAATTAATGTCAGAATAGCTATATAAACGCTATTGTGTTTTCATCGTAGCAATAGGGTCCGATATTTAGACTCGAACAAGTATAATGCGACTCGTCTTCGACTCGTGGGCATTATACTTGTCTCGTCTAAATATCGGGCCCTATTGCTACGCTGAAAACACAATAGCTGTTAATATTTTGCTCAGTTAATCTCTTTAATGAGAGATACACACGCACGCATACACGCACGCACGCACGCACGCACACACACACGCACACACACACACACACACACGCACACACACACACGGAACAACGATGCTTAACACATCTTTTTTTTAACCTTAAAGACTGAATTAAAGAAGTCTTCACTGCTAAATACTGGGGAAAATAGACAATTTTGCAATCCTTCAAAGCAGGTAGATACACACACACACAGAATGGCACAGCGAAAGCTACAAGCACGCAGATAGACAATGAGATGTACGCGACTGGCTAACATACTGACGAAAAGGAATACTACCACTGACCTTTCTATCAGAAATACTTCGTCTGTACCAAGGCAGTTTTTCTTGTTGAGCTTATGTATGTAGTCAGGAGACGTCCTGAACAGTAGACTTTCCTCTGTCAGGTGAACCAGCACCAGCCTGACTAATTCTCCGACGTACATCATGCTGACCATCTTCCCCAGACTAAAACATACAAACAAGCTGTTTAGTTTATTTCACAGACGTAAAACATGTATTGGACAGTTTGCCGAAAGCCACACTAGAATTTGAAATCATCATATAAATCATACGTCCGACAACTACAGCGTTACATCCCTCGTGTAGAAAGCAAAATGTATGTGATGCTCGACGAGTATTTGGATTGGAAATGAAAAATATGAATACTGAATGTATGTCGAGGGTTGACATTGTACCGAAGTTGAAGTTGAAGGTTAAGATTGGAATGCTGATCCATATAGTATCAATTAAGGTCATGTTATGACCAAACATAATAAAGAAGTTGTGTTCAGTTTGTATGATAAACCAGGCGTCATATATCGATATCGCAGTTTCAATTTTCAAATCTAAAAAACGACATGCTCGGTAAAACTCTATCGGTATCTCATGATACCATTGGCCCAATTCTACCGATATTGTTAAGAGAGCCAATCCAGCGCAGTGTAGATATTGTAATCTACCGGTAAATTTTACCCAAAGTCAGTTTTGGCGTTCCATAAATATTAACATTAAAATGTAAACATTAAAAGTTGTAGGGTCACATTTTCCATGTACTTTCTTATAATGTTTAAATACATTGATCCAACAAGAAGAGCAAACGCTCGATCGAGTCACTTTCGCAGTTCTGAATATTATATGAGGCATCAGATGGACAGGAAGAAATTGCTATTCACAACACAATACAGATGTAAATAATTTGATGTAAAGAATAATCCTATAAAATTTGAATCAAATCCGATGAATAGTTTCAGAGATATGATATTTCAATTTTTTTCCTTCAAGACATACCTGTGACCTTGAAAAAGGTCAAAGGTCACCAAAGCAGACGTCAAAGTGTAGAGGTCACTGGGAGTCACGTTCACATAAAATTTGAGCCCGGTCACTTTTATAGTTTCCGAGAAAAGCCCAACGTTAAGTTGTGTGTTGCCGAACAGAAAAGGCTAGTTATCTCCCTTGTTTTTCTGAAAACGTTCGTAAAAGGCTACAGATGTAAATACTTTGATGTAAAGAATAATCCTACAAAGTTTCAATCACATCCGATGAACTTTGTCAAAGATATAAAATGTCTAATTTTTCCTTTGACGCTGACCTGTGACCTTGAAAAAGGTCAAAGGTCAACGAAACCATCGTTAAAGTGTAGAGGTCATTGGAGGTCACGACTAAACAAAATATGAGCCGGATCGCTTTGATAGTTTCCGAGAAAAGTCCAACGTTAAGGTGGTGTCTACGGACGGCCGGCCGGCCGGCCGGCCGGACAGCCGGCCGGCCGGACAGACTAACACTGACCGATTACATAGAGTCACTTTTTCTCAAGTGACTCAAAAAGGGTTATCCATTTTCTGCATCTATACATTTGCAAATTCTCCTCCTCATATTAATGGTTGTTATAAGTGAACATGCTTGGTATTAATCCAGTAAACACGCCGGGGGGGGGGGGGGGGGGGGGAGGTGTAGGCTCAATATAGTGCATATCGCCCGCGCCGCTGACAATCTGAGGCAAGAGAAACTGGACCAAAGGTAAATGCTCCCACAAAATGTGCTAGAACTCGTTAACTGTTTTGTGTATATATTGGCAATTGTAAGGTGGCAACTGCAGAAAACCTTCGTCTATCACATACATGAACTTTTTTTCAATAATAGCCTATTCTCTCTGTACTTGAAATGTGCACTTACTTTTGTTCCAAGCGTATGTCAACATCCCACCTTCCCCCCTCCTCCCCCTACCATAGGGATGATTTGCCTTTTTTTCATAATTCAATTATTCCCCTGCTGCTACTGCATTTCGAACACGCTGTAAAACATGTCTGCGACGCGTTGTGCCAAAGAAATTATTAAAAAAAAACACATATTTAACCCTTTTATAAACTGTTCATCTGGATCTGGTAATTTCGTAAATAAATGTGCCAATTTGGAAATTGCCTAGGTTTTTGGGACTGTTTTCTTTCCAAACGGTCCATTGATTTAAAAGTTTTAGATTTTCCTTTAACCTATTTCTATATAATTGAACAAACACATCAAATACATTTACTGAACAAAATAAAGCCAAGTACTTTAAGACTATCCGGGTTCCAGGTAAAATTCAAATAAGGCAAAACTCTTATTTAAATGTCAGAACCAAACTACAATTGTGTTATCGTTATTGATTCTCAGACATGACAAGTACGCAACCTATCGCAACCCCTTTATACTTTCGCAAAATGATTGCTTTGTACCATCCAGAAATAGATTGGTATCATCAGCCAATTGCGACAATAAAATATGATCGCAAACAATATTTATATCACAAATCTTTTTATTTGGACGTTCAATCAGGGACAATATTTTGGCACAAATCAAAATTAAATAAGGTGACAGCAGATCCCTTTGCTGGGTGTTTTGATTTACAGGGTGACCCAAAAAAAAGAGTACCCAAACAAAACGTCATAAATTGAACAAAAATAAAGCAATCTTCATAAAATTTATTTACACACACAAGTAGCCTCTGCATAATTTGCACAGAAAATTTTAGCGTTCTAGCTTGTCTTTCAGGAAAGTTATGCTCATTCTACAGAACATGCTCCAAATGGCCTCCGCGCCGATTCAGGCAAACTTGAACTCGCCGCGCAAAGTTATCAATCACCCGCACACACTCCTGTTGCGAGATTCCGCGAATGGTTGTTGTGATGGCTCGCTTGAGTTCTGCGATTGTCTGTGGGTTGTTCCTGTAGACGTTGTCTTTCAGGAACCCCCAAAGATAGAAATCTGGGGGATTTAAATCCGGGGGAGGCCATTTGAGCATGTTCTGTAGAATGAGCATAACTTTCCTGAAAGATAAGCTAGAACGCTAAAATTTTCTGTGTACCTGCTTTTTTGTTGTTCAATTTATGACGTTTTGTTTGGGTACTCTTTTTTGGGGGTCACCCTGTACATTAGTAAACCATGCTAAATACCGATCATTAACTAAATCACAAAATCATAAAACTTACTTTTACAATAAAAAGTTGAAATCAATCGTTTAATATAACTTCCAACAATAAATTTGCTCAGAGATTTTTCAATAAACGACAAGCAACAATAAGCAACACTGTCAAAAGCCTGTTCAAAATAGACCATCAAAAGTAGTTCAGGCATATTTTATTTCTTTGAGTGCAACAATATACCATATAATAATTAATCATATGATAATCATATCATAATCCGACCTTTTTCACCAATATATCTACCTTTCAAAACATCTTGTTGATCATCATGAATCAGATTTGGTAGGATACTTTTGAGCCATTCCGTGATACACGTTGATGCAATCTTATAAACTGTATTGAACGAAGTAATTGGTCTCCAATTTGTTAAGAGTTGTATGTGTTACTTCCTTGGGGAATACATACTATAACTCCCTGTCTCTGAGTCACATACATGTCTCCTTTCTGAAAACCCACAATTAGAATATTCCTAAATCTTAATTATCTTTGAAGTCACATGTCACTCAGGATGGAAAATATTTCCCTCCAGGAATTGAATGTGTCATTATCTGTGTGTTTGCAAAAGCGTTCGAAACAGATTTCACAACCTTTGTCACGGTCATTTGTAATCGGCTGCAAGAGATTGCAAAGGCAATTTAGTTTAATTTCATATTTTTATGTCTAGCTTTGTATTCAGCATTTTGCAAAGGTTGCTAGATTTTGTTTATCCTTATCCCTCAAAACGATGGATCAAAGTTGAACAAACATTCTTCAGAAATGTATTGTGTTTGTTAGTATAAACTTTACTGTTAACAACAATTGTGATCACTTTTTAATGATACAAATCAATTTCTGTCCAACGGTATAAATGCTACAAAAAAATGTTCTCACGTCTGCTGGCCAGAGTGAAGAGAGTCTTCGTCCAGGCTTCCGTCAAACTGAGTTTCAATATGTTTCAGGCTGTTGCCTCCTCCTAGGGCTCCAATATTTATTGTGATGAGTTCCTGAAGTAGCATAATGAAATATTATGGCAGCATATATTAAACTTAGACGTTCACACAATTAATATGCATTGGAGTGTAGAATTACGAAAAGAAACTAACATTTTTTTACTGAATAACTTTCTTTAGATTTAGCCAGTCATTCCATGTACGTGAAATATCTCTCTGAGTTCATTTGTCTGATCGTGCTTGCGTTGATCAACCCATACTGGTAGTGTCAATTCTGTCTAAAACGGTATCAATGGCCGCTCCTTGAAACTGTGTGTTGAATGCCGTTTGGACTGATTTTACTCCATCAGGATGAAATACACGTTTGCTGGGCTCTTGGATACCTTCATATAACCAGAGAGAGAGAGAGAGAGAGAGAGAGAGAGAGAGAAGAAGGAGAGAGAGAGAGAGAGAGAGAGAGAGAGAGAGAGAGAGAGAGAGAGAGAGAGAGAGAGTTCTTCGTTAACCGTTTGTTATTGTCCAGACCCGACTTTTTATCTAGCTAATCAAAATAAGAAATGTGGACATACAACAGTCCCAACATGTAAGACAAAGCCTCGAGCGTTACCGTCTGCATAATGTTCTTCTCAGAATGTTCTGTAGCCTGGTTGACCTGTACTGGACGATAACAAGCCCTGAATCCGTCCATCAGGCGGACAGCGATGTTGCAATTTGGGTCTCCGTATGTAGCATCCACGAGCATACAAACAGCGTCGTTGACTACGGTTACAACCTTGATGGTGTCAGGCTGTATGAGGCAATACGGGAAAATACCCAAAATAAATTACACTTAAATATGTGTGTGGGTGTGTGTTAGGGAGTGCGTGCGTGTGTGTGTGTGTGTGTCTGTATGTGTGTTTGTGAATGTGTGAGTGTGTGTGTGTGTGTGTATGTTTGTGTATGTATGTGTGTGTGTGTGTGTGTGTGTGTGTGTGGAGTGTGTGTGTGTGTGTGTGTGTGTGTGTGTGTTTGCGTGCGTACGTGCGTACGTTGGTGCGAGAGATAGAGGTGTGTGAGTGTTTATTGGTATGTGTGCGACGATCACCATAGTTACCACTTTATTTCGTTGCAAGGCCTCCTGGAATAACTCCTTAAGAGTGTCGCCAACAACATGGTCACAGTCTATTTCTCCGGTCCATTGGGTGAGGCGAGCGTTGCTGAAATCCGAATCATATGTGCAAGGGAAGGAGAACACGAATGCCAGGCGGAACTTTTTTTGTTCCAGCATATGTGTTTTAGCAAAATCACTGACCTGCTTGGCGATATAGTCGAAAAGCTGAAAAAGAAAACAAGTTCATTAAAATAGTGTTAAAACATGCATCCAGTTTGTCAATGCAACATACAAGATCAGTCCCATCAGTCTCGGCTTACCAAGCCCGTCAATCGATATAGCACTGACTTTTTGAAACGGGAAAACGACCCAGTGGAAACCTTCTTCGTTGCACATTCAACAGTCAGGTCATTGGCATCGGTGTATTAACCTTCAATCACACTTTGAACTACACAATCCGGGTGATGTGTGACGCGCGATACACCCCATATACAGTTTGTCTAATAATTATTGAGAATCTTGCCTCTGATTTCAAACAAGAGTAATATTTTTTATAAAATAAGCAAGTCACGGCATATTTTATACTCAATAGTCAATGTAAAGCTTGTTGATTACACTATCTAAAAAAACAGATTAGATTTGTGACTTATCTCCCTTTGGTCGTTCCAGACGACAACTATTGCCCTTTTTTGCAAAAACATGTTTTTTTGGAACAGACTTGTGTTTATTGACAACTTCTAATCAAGCAATTTTAAAATAAAAGGATGTAGTTACAGCCCATAACATCCTTCCCGGTATAGAAGCATAACTTTTGATTTCATAATGTAAAGTACGCGCGCATGATACCAATTAACCAAAAACAATGATGGATGTCCCATATACTCTAACATGTCAAGGGCATCCTTGATGGGACATGAGTGAAATGTATGATGATTTAAACGCGATAGTAATTTTTAGGAAGTAGGCTCTGTCATATGCAGACAGCAAACGACAGCCTACCCCTATGAAAGCTTGCTACTGACACAAATCAATATATTACAAACTTGATAAATACCCCCCCCCCCCCCCCCCAAACAAATAACACAGACAAAAACACAGAAATAAATAGAAACAATACAACAGCAAACATACAAAACAATAAATTGAATAACATAGAGAAAAAAGGTAAATGTAAGTGATAAACAAGTCGCGTGAAGCGATATACAAACATTTAGTCAGACGGTATCAAACTAAAAGATCAAAACGACAAAACAGTCGTAGCCGAGACTGTATTTAGATAGTCTCGGCTAACCCGTCACGCTCGTCCATGTACTTACTGAACCTATTTCCTTTCATTTTGAGCTCATTTTTAGAGTAAACACGACATATCTATACCGAGCAACAAAAGAAACGCAAATTATGTTTCGATATTTTGATATTTAAAAGCACAGTTAATCTGAGAGTGACAATTTTCGGGATATAGATGCACTATGCAGTCATGTGTAAGAAAGCTGTTGTGTGAATATTTTCTCATTGCTGCTGTCTCAACGCACGGGACAAGCAGTTTCCACGTGAAACACATGATGCGCGCTTACAGCACGTGCAAGCGGAGTAGGGGAAACCTCATGTGTGAGATGTGTTCACTGATGCACTTGTAATAAAAAAGAGACCATGGCACGCTTACTGCCAGTCTAACTTTTGACAGAGTCAAGATGCCAAGATTGACACCAGAACAACGCGAGAGGACAGTGGGTCGATTATCGGCTGGTGATGACCCAGAAGCGGTAGCAGTCGCTTTCAATGTGCATCTGTCAACAGTATATCGCTATCAGCAACGTTTTGTCAACACTGGAAGCACTGCTGATACACGACGAAGTGGAAGACCTAGCGTTACCACACAGAGACGCGATCGCCAGATCATGCGTCATCATTTGAGAAACCGATTCCATACAGCCAATGAAACAGCTAGGAACACCGTCGGTAACCACCAGAGACCCGTCAGTGGCCAGACAGTACGCCGAAGACTTGCTGAGCGAGACCTCCAAAATTGCCGTCCCGCTAGAGGACCAGTCCTCACTCAGAGACATCGCATGGCGCGCCAGCAGTGGGCCCAGGATCACATCAACTGGAACTGGAGACAATGACGAAACATTATGTTAACCGATGAGAGCCGTTTTTGTATTAGTCATGTTGATGGGCGTGTCAGAGTGTGACGAAGAAGAGGTGAACGCTATGCTGGTGACTGCGTCATGGAACACAATCCCTGGGACCTGTGTTTTTCAACAATCTTGGTCCTGGTCGGAGAAACGGCATCACAGCACAGCGTTATATTGACCAGATCCTACCCCAGGACCAAGAACTGCGTCAGGCCCTTATCAATGCCTGGTGCAACATCCCGAGAGACGCCATCAACCGACTTATTCGCTCCATGAGGCGCCGCTGCCAGGCCGTCATCAACGTCTATGGGGATCACACACCGAATTGACCATCTGCAGAGGCTCCCTTTGCCCATGGCAACAAAAGACTATGCCATAGCCAAGAACAGTGTGCGAGGAACATACCACCGTGATTTTGATTCGTTTCGATGTTACGTTTATGAGAAATGACATTTTAAAATTGTGATTCAACGTTTTTCTGCAGAAAATTCGCGTTTCTTTTGTTGCTCGGTGTATATATTTATGAATTCAGGAGAAGATGAGGAATACTATGCCATCAATGTGTAATCGGCTTCTGAACATTCGATTTTAATGACAATTTTAATGAGCAAACTTATCAACTAATTTCTAAGCTTCGGAGGTTAAATGCAATCCCATAGTCTGTGCTTTGTCTAAGATTGCTTGACCAAAATTTCGACCAACGTGGTTGAAAAATGAGGATGCGACAGTGCTACCTCAACATTCACTAAAAACCGGATATGATGTCATCAAAGGCATATATTCAAAAACGGAAAAAAAACTTCTTGGGATTTCATACCAAGAAACTCACATGTGAAGTTTCATGAAGATCAGTCTAGTAAATAGTTTGTCTCGGAATCACTTTACACACACATACACACACACACACACACACACACACACACACACACACACACACACACACATACACACACACACACACACACAAAAGAATACAATGCAATCAATTTTTTTAATCTGTTTCTGCAAATTCGGTTTTAATGACAACTTTTATAAGCAAACTAATCAACCAATGTTTAAGCTTCCAAGCTAAAATGCAATCCCATAGTCCGGACGTCCTCGAAGATTGCTTGACCAAAATATCAATCAATTTGGTTACAAAATAAGGGTGTGACAGTGCGGCCCTAACTTTCACTAAAAGATGGATATGACGTCATCAAAGATAGTTATTGAAAAAACGAAAAAGACTTCTGGGGATATCATACCGTTTCATGAAGATCAGTCCAGAAGGGTTTTGTTCTGAATCGCTCTACACACACACACACACACACATACGCTACACCCTCGTCTCGATTCCCCGTCTATGTTAAAACATTTAGTCAAAACTTGAGCAAATTTAAAAAAAAAAGAAACACAAAAGCAAGAAAGAAAGAAAGTAGTTAAAGCCAGCTCCTGATCAAACGTCAGACGGAACTACAGAAACCTACGAAAGCATTCGAAAGTACGACAAGTACAACCCATGATAAGAGAAAACACGGCGCGTAAGGCGAAATTACTACATTTAGTCAAGCTGTGGAACTCACAGAATGAAATTGAACGTAGTCCGCCGCAAGTGCAAAAGGCAGTGAAAGTGACGAGCCTGTTTGGCGCGGTAGCGGTTGCCCTGTGCTTTATAGCACGCTGTACTGTACCTCTCTTCGTTTTAACTTTCTGAGCGTGTTTTTAATCCAAACATATCATATCTATATGTTTTTGGAATCAGGAACCGACAAGGAATAAGGTGAAAGTGTTTTCAAATTGATTTCGACAATTTAATTTTGATTACAATTTTTAATTTTTTTCAATTTTCAGAGCTTGTTCTTAATCCAAATATAACATATTTATATGTTTTTGGAATCAGAAAATTATGAAAAATAAGATGAACGTAAATTTGGATCGTTTTACAATTTTTTTTTTATTTTTTTTTTTTTTACAATTTTCAGATTTTTAATGACCAAAGTCATTAATTATTTTTTAAGCAACCAAGCTGAAATGCAATACCGAAGTCCGGCCTTTGTCGAAGATTGCTTGGCCAACATTTCAATCAATTTGATGGGAAAATGAGGGTGTGACAGTGCCGCCTCAACTTTTACAAAAAGCCGGATATGACGTCATCAAAGACATTTATCTAAAAAATGAAAAATAATTGTCCGGGGATATCATACCCAGGAACTCTCATTTCAAATTTCATAAAGATCGGTCCAGTAGTTTACTCTGAATCGCTCTACACACACACACACACACACACACGCACACACACACACACACACACACACACACACACACACGCACAGACACACACACACACACACACACGCACACACACGCATACACCACGACCCTCGTCTCGATTCCCCCTCTAATTTAAAACATTTAGTCAAAACTTGACTAAATGTAAAAATAAGACATTTCGAAAAGAAAGAGAGACACAGACAGACAGAGGCCGCACGCCCCTAAAAGAGTTTGGTTGTGGCTGAAGAGACGGAAATAATGGTGAACATGGGTACATGCAGAAAATCGCAACGATAACGACACAACGTCGAGGAAAGAGAGAGAGAGAGAGAGAGAGAGAGAGAGAGAGAGAGAGAGAGAGAGAGAGAGAGAGAGAGAGAGATAGAGAGAGAGAGAGAGAGAGATACAGACAGACAGACAGACAGATAGACGAACGGACGGACGGACCCACATACAAAAAGTACAATGACTCTTATGTGTAAATTTACCTCTTTGCCTTTGCGAACTGTATGCCTTATTTCCAGACAATAGGGTGAGGATATACTCCCGGGATTCTCAAGTCTCACCAGGTGAATGCAGAGTTTCATGCTGCTCAAGTCAACCACTAAGAAAGCACCAGTTGCTGAAATATAAAGGGATTACCAGTAATTTCTAGTTACTTCTCTTGCTTTTTGCTCCGTTTCGGCCAACCATATTTGTTATATATATATTCTGCAAATACAAGACAAATATGTAATGATTTGCACCGAACGTGATGCGATTAATGTTTGTTTTGTTTTTTGTTTTTTAAATGGGAATCAGCTTTTCTTCTGAGATATTAGGGCTTACAAACGGAGGTGCCTTAAATTACGTTCTTTACAAAAATATCTTATTTTACATTCTTATTATAACATCAACACTTTTTCAAAATATATTTAAATCGTGCAAGATAAAATAAAGCTATCAATAAATAAATCGAAAAATATATCAATCAATACTTAACAAATAAATAGGTATTCACATTAATAAAATGGAAAACTAAACATAAAAAGACACCAACTTTAACTTAAACACCAAAAAACAAAAAAATATTTATTTGAAATAGAAATCAAACAACTTAATTTGATACTCTTTTACTCTCTTTTAATTATTTATAATTTATTTTATTTTCAAATAACTATCATTATTAAATGCCTTTGCGTTCTTTTATTAAATCACATTTATAATTTTTACATAATTATTATTCTAATTCTCTTTAAACAATTGTTTTTATACTCTTATTATTATAACTATTATCATTAACATTTTTATTATAATTATTTAAGTTATTGAGACACTAAGGGATTTAGAGAGCAAATTGAGAAAATTCATTATTGAACGAAGCGCATAGCGCTGAGTTCAATCATTATTTTCGAGATTTGCTCTATAAATGCCTTAGTGCACTGGGATTGTTTCAATAACGATATTGGCAGTACCAAAACGCGCATTTGGATAGGCATAACTGTGTGGTCAGGTCGTGTAAGATCTACTTTTGTGTGGGCTGTCTCAAGTGTGTCGTGCTTTCGTCACACGCAAACTCTTGTTTTAATTTATGTTGGTAAATTCCAGTGTAGCGTTAAGCTAAAAAGTGATGATCTTTCATAGAGACCTCATTTGAACTCGGAGAAAGGACTGTGCTCTTAGTTATTTGCGATTCGAAACCATCAGTCGAGCTTCGACGGATTGACTGTGCAGAGTGACGCCCCTTGAATTGACTCCAAGGACTGGTCGACGGTTAGCACATTTTCAAAATAAATGTGGTATGTTTCTCGTGTTGTATCTTCACTCATCGGGGAGTCTGGTCCTAAATGAACAGTAAGAATACACTGAACCCAACACGTATTATATCCCCATCGTTTTTTTCGTTCACATTTGCCCAACATGTTAATTTGCTGAGCGAGGTTTATGTCGTCTGCTAGGCTCGGGCAATCGGACCACTGCAGTCTCATTTCAAAAAACAAAAAGTGCTCGTTACGTTGCACTGAGTCTGCACGCATGAGGCAGGCTGGTAATAAGTCTTATACATGGTAAGAAGGTTCTGAACCCTACACGTTTTCGATTCCGATCGTTCTTGCCTTGAAATAATAATTCGGAAACCATTCCTTTACTGAACTGATGCAGTCGTATTTCAGTGTAGTCTGCTACGTATGACAGAGTCGATCGAGTTAGTCGACTTCCAAATGCTGGTCTAGCTGGTACGTTATCGGAAAAAAACCCCTTGTGTTTTCTGTTAGCCGCTGGGAATTGTATACTAACTCATCATTTGGTAATGTGGATAATAAGCTACATGCCACTAACACAGCATATGAGAAGAATCTTCGCAAGTCGAAACTGAGAAGAGACACAGCAACTTCTATTTTTAGATCAGTGGGCATCATTGTGGCACAGGCACATGCAATCTGTCAGAAAAAAAACAGTTCTGCTTTGAGCCGCAGGAAATTTATGGTCATTTGGTAATGTGGAAAATATAAGCTACATGCCATTAATTAATTTTGAGGATGAGAGTATATACAGTCTCGCTTAGGCAAAGGGGAAAAAATACGCTCTGTGGAAAAGTTAGCGCACTCCAAGAGTGCGCTAACAGTTTTAAGCACATCACCACCAGCCAATCAACTGGTTCACATCAGTCATGTGACACCAGTACTTACTGACAATTATAAGTATCAATATTATTAATGTTATCATTCATTAAATTGTTTAATCTCCGTTTGCTTGTCAATCCAATTTCCGCCTCCAGGCAGTTGTGTCATCATCTTCCGCCCTTTTTTTTTCTCTCCAAACACACAACTTGAGTCTAGCATATAACAGCATTTTTATTTGTCTATCACACAAACATTCTGAAACTTCTCTTCAATATGCAACATAAACAAAACAGGCTCCTGAGGGTTAAATCCCTCTGAAAAATAAATAATATTGAAAAGGGGTGTACCATATCTAAATGTACTAATGTACATTTTTCCAATCAAAATTAAATGATTGAGATGCTTATACATGTCATAAAGTGGTTTGCATGTGAAATAAATGAAATTACTTTCATATGTACGTGTTCTGCCCTACTGCACTGTCTCTACCCTTTTCACACCAAACACTTCAACAACAGAATTTGGGAGGATACAGGCTCATTATTTCCTCAACCAAAAACAACATACTTCTTCACTTCAAATACATCAATACGAATCAACTTTTCGACACACAGTTCACACAATCTTTTAGCTTTCACTCAATGCATGTAAATACATATTATAAAGATACTTTCTCAAATATAGATTAACGCACACAAGAAGGTACTGACCGACACTCACGAGTTCGAATCACGGCTCACTGCATGTCGCCAGTTTCACTTCCCTCTGTTGCTGAATCCTCGCAGAATAATGAATTCCCAAAAACTCTCACTGTAGGTGCCAACACACACCTTTCACTGTAGATGCCAACACACACCTTTCACGTTTCTCCCCGAGAAACCCTTCCGCCATTAGCGAAAACAACCGTCGTCAGCTACGACCGGTATCGATGAAGACTCCCCTCGTCTAGTCATCTGCGCCGATGTGGTCCCTTGCTCGCCACCATCGTCCCGCGCTTCTCCGTGTAAGGTCCCTCCCTCGTACACGCCATGGAAAACCCTCATGGAAACTCCTAAAGAATTTAACCAAGTCTTAATACAACATTCTCTAAAACCATCTCTTCTTTCAAACGTTCATGTACCAACTCATACATTCTCGTTCATTCTACGTTCACATTCCGTCCACATTCAATATCCAAACTAATAGTTAATCTATGAATAACACTCCCATACAAAGCATGACCGTCTTAAACATAACATAAATGCGTAACATTTATGTTCAAGAAATTCCCCATGAAAAACCGTGATACAATTACATCAAGAATTCTCTCAAAGCTTCACACTAAGATTTGGTGCACTTTGTATACACTAACCTTTACACTCCAGCTATGTATTCCAACGTCAATAATATACAACATAGTAAACCATTTACCTTAAGAGAACCGTCTCTTGAAAGAGTACTTGTTCCCAGAACAAGTCCGACACGCGTCGACAACCTTCCCGGTTGAACATCTCAAACGCTGTGACGTTATTAACCCCAGTCCAGCTACATGTCTCAAAACACAGCTCATCTCAAGCTAAAGCCAGTTTTGCGTGGAACGCACAAAACCCGTGAATAACAAACTCCAGTCTCTACGACTCGCTCTAAAACATTTAGGGAGGTTAAAATCACGACGTTGTTCACATCACAAATTATGCTACTCACATCTTTGTGACAATACATTATCCTGTTTAAGCCATCCTTATTTTGCACACCAATCAGCACATCTGTTACATGTAAAGCAATTGCTATGTTATATTTAGCGTAAAACAAGTTCTCAACATATGCACCCACAAATGGTGAATTTTACTGCAGTGAAAAAAAAAGTGTTCAATATAATCAACTTGCTCTATACAATATGAACATTTATCATTATTTACGACTCCCTTTTTTAAAAGAAGAATATTGGTTGGGTATATATTGTGCAATATCTTCCATTGTAATTCTCTTAATCTGGTTTCTGTTGTCGTGTCTTTCGCTTTGAGCCAAACGTTAACATTTGGTTGTATTTAAGCATATTGCTCATTTACAAATCCTTTGCTAAGTGTACAGGAACTTCGTTGAGCCTACTACGTTTTTCATGTTTGAGTAATATGTATGATTAATCTGTGATTGAAACTTGTGACTGAATAATTAAGCTCTGGCTTCTTGTTTACTCTTCCAAAAGTTAGGGTTCCACACAACTTGAACAGTTGTAAAGTTGATGAGGTCACCTTTGTTTGTTCTTATGCTTATTCGTTTGAATTGCTAAGTAGAACGGGGTCCTGATTTGGCCTGTATGGTCCGCTGGAACCAACAAGCAACAACTAACTAACTAACTAACTAACTAACTACGTAGAACAGGTGCAAACAATTTCAAACAAGAAAATCAAAAGCGTATACGTCTCGCCTTTGTCATACCCCTGTCACAGACATCGTCACAGTCTGTATCTTTTGAAACATCGCATTCTTTATGACGTCTTTCTGTGTGTGCATGTGCGGAATGTTTGTTCTTTTCGGGATCTTTGTCTTCTTTGTACACAACTCTGTCCTCCTAGGTTCAGACCAACACACCTCGCGAGCGAGCCACTGTCCAAAGTAAGCTAAATTCGCGTATGGAAACAGTACTGTCGTCTGGGATGATGTTTTCGTTTTTTTATAATTCTCAAAGTTGAAGAATTTGTAAAGAGAAAAACGATAACAGCAGCAGAAATGAATGCCATATGTGCATTTCTGGGCTTATGGAGGGACGATTATGAGTTTGATTCCGTTCGTGTCATACTCGGAAACGTGTAACATACAATACTGCACACGTCGCGGCAAAGAAGGAAAGCGTGAGACATTGATAACTTGATGAGCGCAAGACTTAT
This sequence comes from Littorina saxatilis, assembly GCF_037325665.1. Classification (NCBI taxonomy): domain Eukaryota; kingdom Metazoa; phylum Mollusca; class Gastropoda; order Littorinimorpha; family Littorinidae; genus Littorina; species Littorina saxatilis. The sequence continues at coordinate 55,181,570 of NC_090252.1, forward strand.
TATTTTGATAGCTCAGTGGTGAATATATGTTCCAGCAGACATTTCCTGTTAATCCGAAATTCAGCGAAAACAAGTTCAATGTTGGTCATGTAGCTGATAATCAATATCTGCAATGTTATGAAATGTGGAGGCTTTTGCTCCCAAAAATAATGTCCATGAAAACCTCAACGTCAAGTTGTTATAAACATGACCCCGCTGTGCTGAGTTCCCAACATGTGACGAGGGTCAATCAAATTTGGGTCAGGTAGATAGATCATCAAACCATCGAAGTGTGCACAGTTTCAAAGATCTAGCTTCATAATTATCCTAGATAACCTCAGCGTTCTTGATATATCGAAGATGACCCCGCTGCATGTGACCTCAAAATATGACGAGTTTCAAATGCGTAGCTTGAAAACACTTGGATAACCTCAACGTAACATTTGTTGTCCACGGAGCGTCCGGGTGAGTCAGTAAACTATTTAGTTTAGTGAGCATTACATGTGTAAGGAATGTTTGTCCGTCAAAACATGGCGGATTGGTTTGGGCGAGGACACATGTGAAGTGATTACCATAGTGCTACCCTCTTTTTTTTAACTTTTTTTTTTAACAATTACAGCACTTTATTGTCCATTAAAATACTACATAAAAATGGAACATTTTCTTCAAGACTCAAGAACATCGGTTCCACATCAATGCACACATGTGTCGCGATATTTGGTTCACCTTGATTTAGTTCATTGATCACTGTTCTTATGGAACATGTTCCATTGAACGTAACCACGTTAAGTGTCATTTGCTGAAGGTGCGATGGATCGGTAGTCCATAGTCTTGACCAGGCTTCCCAGCAAACAATTTTACGTTGTATTCACGTTGGGCAACGTGATATCCTCTTTTTTTTTGTATAGCTTTGTTACACCCCGTTGTAAAAAATATAACAACAATCCCGTTATCAAAACCAGCTGGCAATTGTTGAATCGCTTAGTGAAAAAGTGGGTTGATTTAGGGGCTACTTGTTGGGCTGTGGCTTTGGCCACGGAAGCGAGACTTTGAAGAGGCCGACTGAATATAGCCTTACAAGCAATAATACAATGATTCATACCAGTTATTTAGGACAAGCATGATTGACATTCAAAGACATTTCGCACTGAGGACTCACGTATAGCCATTCCTGTCACTTCCTTCACGGTGACACTGGGATTATATCGGCTGTTGGGAGGTCCCTTAGCCTCGACGACGACCTTGTCCACTGGCTTGATGTCCTTTGGCTTCACACTCAATGTGACTCCATCTTCCTTTAACTTAGTCACCTGCACCATATTCACCTCAGAACATTAGTATTTTGTACAATGTCAGAATTAACACTTGCACACAAGTTCTTAAGGGAAGACGTTACACAAATAACTAGTTTCATCACTACATCACCATTACTTTCTTGTATATGGTCTCTTGAGTTATCAAGCAAGAAGCATTCCACTACATAGGCCAACCAAAACGACATACCTGTTCAGCGACTTGCTGACCAGTGGTAGAGCCAGAGAAGAAGCAGTGGGCCTGGAGGCTCTCCACATTCTTGACATTAAGGGTGGCAGACACAAATGTAACTCCGCTCTCTTCAGGTTTCAGAACAAATGTCTGACTTGTCTGCGTCTGGTCCTCGGCGGACAGGTGGGCAAAATCACCACAGGTCAGTTTTCTCATGTCACCTTTAGCATAAAGAAAGAAGAGAGATATATAACACATAAAGCTGGTTTATGTCCGTCTGCCTGTCAGCCTGTATGTCTGTATGTTTGTCTTGTCTTTCTGTATTGATTTGACTCATTCTTCAGTATGTTCATGTGTTCTTATTGGTTTGTCAAAACACATTGTAGTGGTGTCTATGTGTAACCTACCCCCTTCGTCCAAACTTTGTTTTGTATTATTTGTTGTTACCGAAAATGGATTTGGTTACAAAAACACATATTTCTCTGAAGCGTACAGCATAATCATTTGTGACTCTCCACCACGAAATGAGTCACATGTCACCTTTGCATGATTTTCATAATTTTACATTTTCCTAAAAAGTTTGTTATGCTCTATCCAGTGGTGAAAACCGTTTCAGAAAAGAGAGAAAACTGTTTGAGTTATAAGCCTGTGACTAAGGTGACCCTCACACTGTTACCAGGCACTCCCCGGACTTATATTAAGCCTAGCGTAGAACCGCGCGAGGTGACATGCGACTCATTTCGTGGTGGAGGGTCACATTTGTTGTTCAGCACACTTACACAAACATAACAGAGATCAAGATGTCCCCAAGACGGGTATCTGTACGTGCACAGTACGTGTAGTTATGACGTAACATGTTCTGGAAACGTGTTCAAGATTCTTCACAACCAGAACTAAACAATGCAAAGCAGGCGATGTCATTGCAGCCTGTCACTGTAATGAAAAAAAGACCGTCCTAACGTATATCTGATACTTCTCACTGCTGTGGTATGTGCCTGAAAGCGACGTAGAAATCGTGGCGTTAATAGTCAGTCGGCTAAGGACCGTTTTGGTTACTTTTTGGCGTCACGTTAGCAAACACATTTTTCTGATAGATTTTAACACCACAACACTAAATCTAAAGTTTTGGGGCAATATTCCAAACCACCGGTGAGAAAAACGTTGGTTTGTGTGTATGTTTTCCTTCTTTGGCGTTACTATTCTTGTTTTGAGGGTTGGGTTCATAAAACGGACATAAAACTTAAACCGCTTGACAGAAATTCTATAACTGTAAATCATTCGAAAGGGAAGGCATTCATGTACACGTTTGTGCCACTTAAAATGACGTCATTATCTGTTTATTTTTGTGAAATTGACAAGAAGAGCGGGGTAGTAGTTGTGCTGAGAAGGATAGCACGCTTTTCTGTACCTCTCTTCGTTTTAACTTTCTGAGCGTGTTTTTAATCCAAACATATCATATCTATATGTTTTTGGAATCAGGAACCGACAAGGAATAAGATGAAAGTGTTTTTAAATTGATCACGAAAATTTAATTTTGATAATAATTTTTATATTTTTAATTTTCAGAGCTTGTTTTTAATCCGAATATAACATATTTATATGTTTTTGGAATCAGAAAATGATGGAGAATACGATGAACGTAAATTTGGATCGTTTTATAACAAAAATTTTTTTTTTACAATTTTCAGATTTTTAATGACCAAAGTCATCAATTAATTTTTAAGCCACCAAGCTGAAATGCAATACCGAAGTCTGGGCTTTGTCGAAGATTACTTGACCAAAATTTCAACCAATTTAATTAAAAAATAAGAGCGTAACAGTGCCGCCTTAACTTTCACGAAAAGCCGGATATGACGTCATCAAATACATTTATCCAAAAAATGAAAAAAACGTTCGGGGATTTCATACCCAGGAACTCTCATGTCAAATTTCATAAAGATCGGTCCAGTAGTTTAGTCTGAATCGCTCTACACACACACACACAGACACAGACACACACACACACACACACACACACGCACATACACCACGACCCTCGTCTCGATTCTCCCCTCTACGTTAAAACATTTAGTAAAAACTTGACTAAATGTAAAAAGGAGGAATAATTGCAATCACACACACACACACACACACACACACACACACACACACACACACACACACACACACACACACACACACACACACACACACACACACACTTACACACACACACATGCCTACACACACGCACGCACGCATACCCACACACGCGCACACACACACGCGCACGCACGCACGCACGCACGCACACACACACACACACACACATACACACACACACAAAGACACATACACAAACATACCGACAACATGATAGACATACACACGGTGAGACAAACCGACACAGAAACACCCACACATGCACGCACGCACTTATGTACGCGAACAAAGACGTAGAGATGCTTATAGAGAAACACTTACGCAACCAAAAAAAAAAACACGCACACAAACACACAGACAGACAAACTTCATTCTTGGTAGAGAAATGCATTTCTTTCTGTATTGCTTTCTCTTTAAGTGCACCTACCTCGCAGAGAGAGAGAGAGAGAGAGAGAGAGAGAGAGAGAGAGAGAGAGAGAGAGAGAGAGACACACACAGACAGACAGACAGAGACACAGAGAGAAAGAGAGAGATAGACAGACAGAGGGAGAGACAAACATACGAACACACAGACAGACATAGACAAACACACAAACAAAGACACACAGACAGACTTTACTATTGTATGTGCAAGTAATTTTGTTAAACCACACGTTACGTTCACTACTGAACGTGTAACCATGTAAAACGTTACTATCTCTTTATATGTGTTTACTTGCATTGTAATCCCGGGGGGGGGGGGGGGGGTATAAATGTATGTAACGCGCAATACATGCCTTTTAACTTACTAGAATTGGAATTGTCATTTAACGACTAGCATAAGAGTGTGACACGTGGTTCATTTGTTATTACCTTATTTCAAAAAGAAAAAGATAACGGCACTGACGCTACCAGAAATAGAATTTATCAGTGAAATTCTACCATCAATTTAGTAATCGATGCGATGTAAAATTATCCTAAAACTGTGGTATGATCACGACATCGTTTAGCATTTAGGATCAAATGGTGCCAATGTGTCCACAATGCACTAATCACAGACAACAGTTATACGCTTTACGTACATGTAACTCTCCAACTGACATTGTCTGCCACTTGAAACAAATGACTTTCGAAGGAAAATTAACTCCTATATATAAATATTATGTATGATTTTTAATAATTACTTGCACTTTTTGAAAATAAAGCTTTTTCTACGATAAGGTGTTTACCCCCTAAATGTACAAGTCATCCGGTAGAAAAACCGGAAGTATCGTGTACTAAGCATATGTATATGTTTAAAAAGTTAATTGTGTTAACGTAGAACATCTTGCCTATGTATATGTTTAGGTTTTGAATACTTTAGGGGAAAAGCATAGCCATTATTCAGTCATCTTTAACTAACACCCCTAATCTCAGGGCCCATTTTGTTAGTGGGGGTAGGGTTTCAATCAGTCAAAAATCACTTTCATTCAATATTGTCTGCCATTTCAAATACATACACGTAATTGCACAATTTCTTGAATTTTAAGACGCTTTAACTGACTATACCAAGAAAACCTGCACTTTTTGTAGAATTAGTTTTTTGTCCATGATTTATGTTTAAAAATGTCAATTCTTACGACAAAAAATGCTAACAGTTGCCTCACCAGACGACACGTACCTACGACGTGAATCGTGTCTGCCAATTAAAATGCATATATTTTGAAATAAGGGGAATCATAACATATTTCACTGTAAAGTGTCTCACTCTAATATCTTCTGGGTTCATTGTGTATTTGGTTAAGTGAATTGCAGATAATGTTTTTTGAAAATGACAGCTATACATATATTTTATTAAAACTGAAACTGGTGGAGTGAAAAACAGACCTGTTTTGAAGAAGTCGTACTAAAATCATTTATGGCCTTGAACTTCACAGTTTGCGTGTTATCTTTTAAAGAAAACCCGTTTTCATCACTAACAATGACCTAATTTACACATACATATCGGTCGGTCATAGTCGCGTTTTTTTTAGAGAGGTAGTGTACAAAATGTCGTTTTGTACGTTTAAATTACATGTCCATTATTTTAGTCATATATCAATCAATAAGTAAATGCGCATACTTTTATTAAACGTTACTTTCACTTTAAGATCGCTTCTAACATTTAGTATAATTTCTGACAAATGCACGCTATGTAATAAATTGATAATATTATGGACGCCATGTGGTAAAACCGGAAGTTGAATTATTTTGCGATAGCAAAATCCTTTTACAATGATCACTTTCCTTTTATATTGAGCTGATCTTTAACGTTATGGGTAAAAATCTAACAGATTGAACCAAATTATCCTTTTTCAAGCCTGTGTATGTGTAAACTCTTTTTTGCTTCGACCCGGTTCGGTTTTCGGAATTGATTCAGAATCATCCATTATTTATCTTATATGACTGTTGTTTTCCTCAGTAAATTAACAATTGTTGATGTAAAATAATTCTAGCTGTGAGAATAAACAATTTTCAAGATGTTTTTGATTGCGGTTTCAACCAGGCGTTCAGTTAGCTATACATATCGATTGAGAAAATGGCATTTCCTGTTTTGTCGTCCGCATGTTATACAGATGTTGTTAAAAATAAAACTGTGTATACGAATTAGGCATTTTTCTTGCTGCCTGATGGCAACAATCTTTAGCTTTCGTTTGAGGTATAATTTGCTTATATCCGTATGCAGTCAAGCGGTACATGACGTTTTTTTGTAACCTACCCCCTGCGTCATGGCTGCATTTTGCAGAATATGGGTCATGTTACAAAAACGCTTCTCATTCTTAGGTGGTTGGGTTTAGCCATTTGTCGTTTACCGAACTGTGGCTGCAAATAAAACGAACTTTCCAAAAATCATAATATCTAATGTGACCACCAAAAGTAACCCTCCCACTATAGCCAGCCAGGTGACTATAAAGCTCGATTTGATGACGTTACACGTACAGTGAGCGTTAAAGCTACACATACAGGTACACGTCTTGGCTACACGCCGTGGGATCACAATCACTAGAATGCCTGACCGTACTTCGCCGGGATAGGCACCCTCAACACCCCCTCTTTGCCTCTCCCTACACACCACCACCACCTCTATTGCTCGTCGGTGCACTATAACCCCTGCGAAACTAGAGTTACGTTATAAACTTCACTTTCCTTTCTGTGGAAATTATAAACTAAGGATGAAACTGACCTGATCTAGTCAGCAGACTAGCCATAAAGAAACAAAACGACAAATAAGAAGAAATACATTAATATAACAACAACAATAGCCAAATAGATTATAACCATTTATAGCAGCAGCCAATCAATCAATCAACTATGTTCAACCAAAGAAGAAAAATCACAAAAGACAGAAAGAAAGAAACTAGTTAAAGACACCCCCATCATCAATACACAGACGGTACTGGAACTTCGTTGAGCCTACTACGTATTTCATGTTTGAGTAATATGTACGACAAATCTGTGATTGACAATTGTGACTGTGAATAATTAAGCTCTGGCTTCTTGTTTACTCTTCCAAAAGTTAGGGCTCCACACAACTTGAACAGTTGTAAAGTTGATGAGGTCACCTTTGTTTGGTCTCATGTTTATTCGTTTGCATTGCTCAATAGAACAGGTGCAAACAATTTCAAACAAGAAATGCAAATGCTTATACGTCTCGCCTTTGTCATACCCATTTATAGTGAAACCCTCATCCCCACCTTCCAAAAGAAGATTCCCTCCCAATTAAGACCCCCTGCCCCATCCCCACCCGCGAGAAACCTCCCTCCCTTCTTACCCCCTCTATCCATAACCAACCTACCTGATAGAAGACTCCTTTCCTTTCAGATCCTAACCTCCCGATTAGATCCTCCACCCTTTTAAGACCCTGTTATCTCAGATTTTCTATTCATAATATCTGGAAGTTTACACCGTTTTAGAACTCCTTATTTTTAAGACCTGATTGTCTTATATTTGTTTAAGTCTTAAAAGGTAGTTTTCACTGTTCAATTTATATGAACATAATTATGTTTCAGCAAACATTTGCTGTTAGTCTAAAACTCAGCGAAAACAAGTAAAATACTGGTCATGCCTGTTGATTATCAATATCTGCAAATGTATAAAATTTGGAGGCTTTTGCTCTTAAAATAATTTCCGAGAAAACATCAACGTAAATATTTTGTAATGAACATGACCCCGCTGTGCTTCTAACATGTGACGAGGGTCAAGCGATTTTGGGTCAGGTCGATAGATTATCAAAGTCTCGAAGTATGCACAGTTTCTAAGATCTAGCTTCATAAATATCCTAGATAACCTCAACGTTCTTAATGAATCGAACATGAGCCTGCTGTGACCCCAAAATACGACGAGCAAGGGTCAACCCAAACCCAAGGATCATAAAACCCTAAAAGTGTGCAGAGTTTCAAATGTGTATAGCTTCAAAACACCCGAGACAAATTAACCTCAACGTTCCATGTTTTGTCCATGAAAGGCCCGCCGGCAGTCCAAGCAGACGGACAAGGATGAGTACTAAGATTCGCCGACTGGTCGGGTGAGTCAATAAACCATTCAGTGAAGTAAGAATTCAATGTTTAATGTATGTCTGTCCGTCAAAACTTGGTGGATTGGTTTGGACGAGGACACATGTGGAGTGACTACCATAGTTTCCTTTCTTTATTTGGTGTTTAACGTCGTTTTCAACCACGAAGGTTATATCGCGACGGGACTACCATAGTGACACCCTATTGTTTGTATATAGCTTTGTTACACCCCGTTGTAAGAAATACAGAGGAACCTCCCGTAACGACCTCTCCCAAGAACGACCCCCTCCTTTTGCCGACCGAATTTCTCGGCACGGATGCTCTTCACACTGTAAGTAACCTCCCAAGAACGACGCCCTCCTTTTTCCGACGACCGACCTACCAACACAGGTTCAATAACGACTTTGAACGTTTCACTGTGAGTGTCAAAGTTCGTAATAACGCAGCACACGCGGAACACGCACGCCATTATAGTCACGCATCAAGACCCTGGTCAGGGGTGGTAGTCTGTAGTCAGTAGTGCGTGCAAGTCCAGTGGCCCACGGGTGTCATCTTCTCACCTATTGCTGTCACAATTGAAGGACTGCCCTCGAAGTAGGGGAGGGGAGGGGAGGGGGAGGGGGTGGGAGTTGTTCGGTAGGGGCAGTTATAACGACAACTCAATAATGAATTGCTACGTATCCTGTGAGTGTGTGCTCACCAACTCAGACCTGACCGGCACGGTTGGCCTAGTGGTAAGGCGTCCGCCCCGTGATCGGGAGGTCGTGGGTTCGAACCCCGCCCGGGTCATACCTAAGACTTTAAAATTGGCAATCTAGTGGCTGCTCCGCCTGGCGTCTGGCATTATGGGGTTAGTGCTAGGACTGGTTGGTCCGGTGTCAGAATAATGTGACTGGGTGAGACATGAAGCCTGTGCTGCGACTTATGTCTTGTGTGTGGCGCACGTTATATGTCAAAGCAGCACCGCCCTGATATGGCCCTACGTGGTCGGCTGGACGTTAAGCAACCCCCCCCCCCAAAAAAAAAAAAAAAAAAAACCCTCAGACCTCGGGTCAATGTCCCATACTTGCCAATGAGCAAGTTGTACTTATGGGACGGTCTCCTTTGATGTCTGAGAGGAAAATTCCCGTTATCAAAAATCCCGTTATCAAAGCCTGCTGGCAAGTAAAAACAAGAAATTCCTCCGAGGTAGGAAAAACACCCCCGTCAAAGGGAAATAACCTTCTCAGTTGGTGGCAGTGACTGAGTGAGAATGGTTATTTCCCTTTGACCATTAAGATGTCCCTCTATAAGTTCTTGTATAATTTTAATCCACCAATAACTCCCTAACCGTGTGTTTGACTGGTCCCACATTTTGTAAGGACCGTCTCAGGAATGTATAGAACCTGTTCACCAAGTTTGGTGACGATCGGTCCGTCCATTCTTGAGATCTATATGCGAACACAAACACACAAACACACAAACAAACACATCGACCGAAACCTATACACACCCCTATACCGGGGGTGTAAAGAGACAATTGTTGAATCCCCCAGTGAGAAGTTGTTTTTTTTAAATTAAAATTAGGGACTACTTGTTGGGCTGTGGCTTTGGCCACGAAGCGAGACTTTGTAGAGACTTACTGGGTATAGCCTTACAAGCAATAATTCATTAATTCATACCAGTTATTTAGTACAAGCCTGATTGGCATTCAAAGAAATTTCGCACTCTGGACTCACGTATAGCGATTCCTGTCACTTCCTTCACGGTGACACTGGGAGGACGTCGGATGTTGGGAGGTCCCTTAGCCTCGATGACGACCTTGTCCACTGGCTTGATGTCCTTTGGCTTCACACTCAATGTGACTTCATGTTTCTTTAACTTAGTCACCTGCACCATATTCACCTCGGAACATGAGTGTTTTGTACAATGTCAGAATTAACACTTGCACACAAGTTCTTAAGGGAAAACGTTACACAATAATTATTAAAAAAACCAAAAAATAACAAAACATAATTAGTTTCATCACTACATCACCATTACTTTCTTGTATATGGTCTCTTGAGTTATCAAGCAAGAAGCATTCCACTACATAGGCCAACCAAAACGACATACCTGTTCAGCGACTTGCTGACCAGTGGTAGAGCCAGAGAAGAAGCAGTGGGCCTGGAGGCTCTCCACATTCTTGACATTAAGGGTGGCAGACATAAATGCAACTCCGCTCTTTTCAGGTTTCAGAACAAATGTCTGGCTTGTCTGCGTCTGGTCCTCGACGGACAGGTGGGCAAAATCACCACAGGTCAGTTTTCTCATGTCACCTTTAGCATAAAGAGAGAAGAGAGATATCTAACACATAAAGTTGGTTTATGTCCGTCTGCCTGTCAGTCTGTCTGTCTGTATGTTTGTCTTGTCTTTCTGTATTGATTTGACTCATTCTTCAGTATGTTCATGTGTTATTATTTGCTTGCCGAAACGCATTGTAGTGGTGTTTATTTGGAACTTACCCCTTGCGTCCAAACTTCGTGTTGTATTATTTGTTATTGCCGAAAATAATGTGATTTGTTTGCGCTGAACGTGATGTGATTAAAATTTAGTTGTATTTAAGCATATTGCTCATTTACAAATCCTTTCTAAGTGTACAGGAACTTCGTTGAGCCTACTACGTATTTCATGTTTGAGTAATATGTACGACAAATCTGTGATTGAAAATTGTGACTGAATAATTAAGCTCTGGCTTCTTGTTTACTCTTCCAAAAGTTAGGGCTCCACACAACTTGAACAGTTGTAAAGTTGATGAGGTCACCTTTGTTTGGTCTCATGTTTATTCGTTTGCATTGCTCAATAGAACAGGTGCAAACAATTTCAAACAAGAAATGCAAATGCTTATACGTCTCGCCTTTGTCATACCCCTTTATAGTGAAACCCTCATCCCCACCTTCCAAAAGAAGATTCCCTCCCAATTAAGACCCCCTGCCCCATCCCCACCCGCGAGAAACCTCCCTCCCTTCTTACCCCCTCTATCCATAACCAACCTACCTGATAGAAGACTCCTTTCCTTTCAGATCCTAACCTCCCGATTAGATCCTCCACCCTTTTAAGACCTTGTTATCTCAGATTTTCTATTCATAATCTCTGGAGGTTTACATAGAGAATACTATACTGAGAGGCATAAATTCCGCAAACGGAACTTTAAAAAATCACACAAAATCAACTCAGTGGTGAATGTTTTCAATGTTTGAATATTTTATTTATTGGCCATTTTAGTGTTTATAAACCTTCGCTTAATTGATTTTGAATAGAACATCATGAAATGACAATTTTTCAATTAATATGACCCCACACCCACCCTCCATTTCTTGTGTAAAATAGTCATGATAAAGAAAACAAATTCGGTTACATGTTCAAAAAATAATGTTCAATAGAATATTCACGTCTGAATAACTGACACCAAATTGAGCATAATGCCACCTGTCCAATCCATTCAGTTATTCAACCCTGATATAGTATCCCACATAAATTATACCAACTTTCATCCACCGACCCCCTTCCCAACACCAACAGTAGCATCATACTCAGCACCCTTTAAATTGTGAATAAAGAGGATTAATTCGTGTCTCACCAAAACAAAAATGTGTACTAAAGACACTTACATGACTACATTTCTGACATTATGACATCATGACATAATGTTATCACCAATAATCCAGCCAAGGTTAAAATACACCAGACACTAAGCTGTGACTAAATCAAACAATGACATCATAACTTGACGAGGGAAAGACTTATTATGCTGATAGCTCAGTGGATATTTTCAGTGGTGAAAATATGTTTCAGCAAACATTTGCTGTTAGTCTAAAACTCAGCAAAAACAAGTCAAATACTAGTCATGTCTGCTGATTATCAATAGCTGCAATTGTATGAAATTTGGAGGCTTTTGCTCCCCAAAATAATTTCCGAGAAAACATTAACGTAAAGGTTTAATAATGAATATGACCCCGCTGTGCTTCCAACATTTCACGAGGGTCAATCATTTTTGGGTCAGGTCGATAGATTATCAAACCCTCGAAGTATGCACAGTTTTTAAGATCTAGCTTCAAAAATATCCTAGATAACCTCAACGTTCTTAATAAATCAAACATGAGCCCACTGTAACCCCAAAATACGACGAGCTAGGGTCAACCAAACTGAGGTCACGTCGCGAGATCATAAGACCCTAAAAGTGTGCAGAGTTTCAAATGTGTATAGCTTCAAAACACCCGAGACAAATTAACCTCAACGTTCCATGTTTTGTCCATAAAAGGCCCGCCGGCAGTCCAAGCAGACGGACAAGGATGAGTACTAAGATTCGCCGACTGGTCGGGTGAGTCAATAAACCATTCAGTGAAGTAAGAATTCAATGTTTAATGTATGTCTGTCCGTCAAAACATGGCGGATTGGTTTGGGCGAGGACACATGTGGAGTGATTACCATAGTGACACCCTATTTTTTTGTAAAGCTTTGTTACACCACGTTAAACAATATAACAAAAATCCCGTTAATAAAACCAGCTGGCAAGTAAAAAAGAGACAATTGTTGAATCGCTTAGCGAGAAGTGGGTTGATTTAGGGGCTACTTGTTGGGCTGTGGCTTTGGCCACGGAAGCGAGACTTTGTAGAGGCTGACTGGATATTGCCTTACAATCAATAATTAATTGATCCATACCTGGTATTTAGGACAAGCATGATTGACGTTCAAAGACATTTTGCACTGTGGACTCACGTATAGAGATTCCTGTCACTTCCTTCACGGTGACACTGGGATTATATCGGCTGTTGGGAGATCCCTTAGCCTCGATGACGACCTTGTCCACTGGCTTGATGTCCTTTGGCTTCACACTCAATGTGACTCCATCTTCCTTTAACTTAGTCACCTGCACCTGCACCATATTTACCTCGGAACATTAGTGTTTTGAATGTCAGAATTAACATTTGCACACACGGACATTTTTACATGTAAAATGTTGAATGGTAATGTCCAATGTAAAGCCCCATGAGACTGGAATATGGCGGTGAACAGCGCTACAGAAAAATGTTTAATTATTTAAGTTATTGAGACATCACAGTGCGCTAAGAGATTTATAGAACAAATCGAGAAAATGAATTATTTAACAAAGTGCAAAGCGCTGAGTTCAATAATTATTTTCCAGATTTGCTCTGTACATCTCTTAGGGCACTGTGATTGTTTCAATAACGATATTGTCAGTTACGACAATAGATTAGGACGTTTTAAAAAGCACATTATTCTGCCAGCGTTTGGATAATTTGTGGAAAGGTCGAGTTAGATCTACTTTTGTGTGTGTGTGTCGGCTTTGCACATTTCGGGGGTAATGACGGTTTCATCGCAGACCATGCATTTTACGATTTGATTACCCTCTGTACCGTTTCATCGAGTAGCAAGTAACAGTATGAGTTACAGTTGTGCGAAAATGTACCCGTTAGCATACAATTTCACTTATGTATTAATTACTGGTATAAAAAACAACATGTACCGAAATGTTCTATGCTCCCCAAAAAGATGAACGACCCCCCAAGCAACTGAGTGGTGTCCCCTGATGTCAAACGACTCAAAGTGACACGTTCGTTCCCTCATTCGCAAAAAAATAAAGTTGGCTGTTATTTCTCGCAATGTACCTGCATTCATCTGGGAGGTTGGTAAGAATGTTTTGAAGCCTTCCCATGCATGTTCTGTTTACATCGTAGTTGTCTTGAAATAAGGGAAAACCGTTCATTTCGGTCGAAAGAAGGGGCACAGCCTCACTGTGGCACAGGCGCAGGAGATCTGTTAGAAAAAACCCAATTCTGCTTTAAGCCGCGGGAAATTTAGGGTCAAGCATCACTTGGTAATGTGGAGAAGATAAGCTGCATGTCACTAACACGGAGGATGAGAAGAATCTTCTCAAATCGAAAGAAGGGGCACAACCTCGCTTTGGAAAAGGGCGGAAGAATACGCTCTCTGGAAAAGTGAGCGCACTCCAAGAGTGCGCTAACAGTTTAGCCATTAGCCTATCAGCTGTTTCACATCAGTCATGTGACACCAGTACTTACGTAGAGGTTACATGTCGAGTCTCAGTGATGATTAAAAATAATGGTCGAAGTTAGCGGATCATGAAAAATGCGAGCTTCAGCGAGCTTTTTCATAACCGCGAACTGAGACCATTATTTGTAATGATCACTGAGGCGAGGTGTGTAACCTCTTAATTCATCCTTTCTTCAGTTATTCAAAGAAAAGAGGAGTTTTTGTGCAAAAGTTTGATCGAATGTTATTCACTCAACCAGTCAACCTGCGCAAGGCGATCGATTAATGCGCGGTTGTATAGTTCCGTGCAAATCATTCCATTCTCTTAACATTTCTTGTCAGTTTCCCTGTTTTGGACTAAAATCAAGTAAACAGATATGTTGTTATTCTGATGTGGCGGTAAAGGCAGATGGTGTGTGTTCTGTTCATGTGTTGGTATCGCTTAGGATAATATTATTTCGTCAAATGGGACTAGCAGACGAACTTTTGCACCCTAAAGGCTGTTCTTAACCAGACGAACCTTTGGTTCGCGAACTAGGTTCGTGGGGTTCGGCGAACCTCAAGACTGGTTCGGCGAACTTGTCTTGGTTCTTAACCAGACGAACCTGAGTTTTCGAACTAGGTTTGGGAGGTTCGGCGAACTAGGTTCGGGGTTTGCAAGTCATGTCTTGGGAACCTTGAAGATCGGGCCGAACCTTTGACTCTTCTGCCAAGGAGGAAGACAAATTATTGAAAAACTGAATCTCAATGGCGGACGAAATCACCCAAGTCAAAATTACATTTTCTGAGATTTTATAAAAACAACGCTTGAACGAAAAGGTAGAATGGTGACTTCCGTTCGATTTCAAGTTAAGCTTTTCACTTTTCCGAGCAAGACAACCGCTGAGAGTGAAAAAACGCCGCTGTTCGACTTCGAAATTTCCAGTCGTAGACGACCTTCGCTTCTGCAGCATTGTGTTAGTGCAGGTGAGGCAGTGTTACTCATTTCGCTGAGCTCGTTTTCGTATTGTTGTGCATTAGGATCATCTAGTATGATATGAATAAAAGCAGGAATGACTTCGGCATGTAAACGCATTGATTTTGTCGAAATCAGCACAGCAGTAAGCTAGATTCTTTCTGCTCAATTTGTTTAATTTTTTTCTTCAAAAGTTTATGACTTTGATTTTGATTGTTTGTTTATCTCATCGGCACAACATCCATCAGGCAAAATATCAATATGTTGAATGATAACGTTGAGATAAGGAAGTTCACACATTTATCTGCTTGCAACAACAATCGCAAGGACAGATCTATCTGCTTCGTTGACTGCTAGATTTTCATTGAATTTCCCAAGTAATGATGATCTCGTATTCAATTAGATCTGGACAGTGTTTGTGTTCTTAGATTCATGATTGACCATGCAGGCTGATTGAGATCATAACATTGTGTTTGTTTGTGCTGGTGCAATGTGCAGATCAATGGCCCGGACCGCAGGATGACCCAGTGATCAATACAACTTGCGTTCACCACTCAACATTGTCTTCCACCTAACTCAAGGGCAAAAATAAAGGTACATGGTGGTGAAATCATTGTGCAATTTATGTCTGTGAAGATCAAGATAGTTGTTAGCACTAACTGATCATGCTTATTATTATCAAGTTACATACACACTCCGCCCCAGCTCCACCCTAAACCCATAACAACACTCTCCAGTCCAACTACCCCCACCCTTCCGTGCAACATATGTTGCCGTCTGTACCTTGTTTGTGGTTATGGGGAGTGCTCAAATAGTTCCATAACTGTTAATATAAATTAAAAGTACTGAGAGTTTCATTTTCCATTGCTCTTCCCCTTCCTCACGTCACATTACACACTCCCTTTGCCCCATCCCCCACCCCCTCTCTCTTTCTATGCTCTCTTTTTTCTTTTACTTCTTCTTCTCTTTCTCTCTCTCTCTACCTGTATAAATCAGCTCTCTGGTTGTTGCTTCTGTAAGTGTAATGTAAAGTTCTACATCTCTGCATAAATTTTGTATTGTCATTTTTCAGAATGCCCTTGTAATAACTTCAGCGTCTGCCCATGGAGTCTATATAGGTCAAAGTCTCAAATGTGATGTGATCAAGAGGATGCCGCAATGATCCAGGTAATATTGCAAATACTCAAACTGATCTAAAAGCAGAAGCATAACGTGATCCACAAACATTTCTGCTTAAACATTACAGGGTTACAGTACACCCAGAAAAACAGCTGGATGTTAGTGCATAATTATCTGCAAGTGCAAGCAACATCGACCCTCTCCCCCTGCTCTTTTTCCATCAGCAAGAGCAACATTTATTTTCATGTACAACTTTTTTAGTGCCTCTTATGTTGTATAACTGTTGATATTTAAATGAAGCAAGTGTTTGTTTTCAATGGCACTGCATTTCCCATGTACACACACACACACACACACACACATTCGCATTGTCTCTGCCTGTCTGTCTGTCTGTCTGTGTCTGTCTGTCTCTCTCTCTGTCTCTCTCTGTCTCTCTGTCTCTCTCTCTCTCTCTCTCTCTCTATTTCTCTGTTTTTACATAAGTAATTTTGATCACTTGCACTTCACTGGGATTTAGTTACTGAATCAGTCATTCAGTGAGAGTGTTATGTAGAGTAAGAGTATTGAGTCTGCTGCTGCTGCTGCTGTTGTTCTTACTCATTACTGTTTTTCCTCTCTGCATAATTCTTGTTCTCCCTTAAATTGCTGGTGTTATTTTCATCATTACAGTATCTGTCCATTGAGTCTGCGTCTGAGCTGTGATGGGACCAAAAAGATTCCAGAATGAAAGAGGTAACTTTTACTGATCTTTATTTAGTTTATGGAGAAGTTGGTTCACATAATGCATTACAGAGTTGCTGCCTTTTTAGATATATTAAACATTGTACCAGTCATTACATGATCAAACTGTGTTAGCCACCCCACCTTCCCCGGTTCCCAGCTATCCTTCTATCCCCGCCTCTAAACCCCCACCCCAATCCTTCCATCTCCCCCAAATCAAATTTACTGACACAACACTGATTTTCATTTTACCTTATTTAAGTGTTCTTTGAATAAAATTATATAGCCTGTTGCTGCTGCAAATGTTGTTGTGACTGTTCTTCCTCAGTGTATATTTTTTTCGTTTCCTCAGAATGCAGTTCTCCCATGCACCACAGCGTCTATCAATGGAGTCTACAATATTGTCTGGGATGTGATTTGAGCAAGAGCATGTCAGAATGATCAAGGTAACTTTTTAAACACACAGAACTGATCAAACTGTAGAATTCAAGTACACAATTTCAGATGTTTTCAAATGCATAACATACTGCAACAGTCAGGGTCTTTCTCCACATAAAGAGTGTGAGGTTTTCTTGGTAAAATTGCAATTTTTGTCGCTATGCGCAGAGTGCGACCTTTTTATTTGATTTTTGTACTATAAAGGCAGATATTCAAATAAAAGAAAGTCTTGCATGGGGAGGAAGGAATATGCATGAGGCTTTTGACAAGACAAACTGTCCTTATTAGAGCCTAAACATACGTTCCTTACCGTTAGAACCAAAATGTCAGACATCATAGATGCTCCAATTAAACAAAAGAAGGGCATCCTTTTACTTAAACATAATTATACACTGTACCGCACATTAATAACCTGGTTGTGTTCTGTGGCAGTGCATAGTGGGAACCTTTTTGCTTAATGAATTTCACATGTGTCTGTAACTTGAATCTCCACCAAAAGAAGCTGGACGTAAAAAGGGGTGTCTAAAAAAAAGCGCCATATTTCCTTTTTGATCTCTTTTTTTTTCGCAGTCAAAAATGTGATTAAAAAGAAAATAGGGAGGTTTTTTTACCATCCTGTATAGTCTTGTTGTTCCCATGTAAAAACCTAGTCAAACATGTGGTGTCTGATATGCTGGGTAATATGGTGAGGAACATGCCTTTAAAGGCCCAGTGATAATTGTGAAAGCCGTTCTGCTCAGCTGGAATTTGATGAATTTTGTTGTTGTTGTGTTTAATGAAATGAATTCGCAAAAAGGAAAACAATTTTTTTTACTGTTCACACAAAGCACTTGTAGATAGTTGGTATCTGCCGCATGTCAGGGGTGGTCTTATTCAATCAATCAATATGAGGCTTATATTGCGCGTATTCCGTGGGTACAGTTCTAAGCGCAGGGATTTTAATTTTTTTAATTTTTTTAATTTTTATGCAATTTATATCGCGCACATATTCAAGGCGCAGGGATTTATTTATGCCGTGTGAGATGGAATTTTTTTACACAATACATCACGCATTCACATCGGCCAGCAGATCGCAGCCATTTCGGTGCATATCCCAGGGCCGGACCAAATGAGTTGTAAGGGGGGGGGGGGGGGGTCCTCCTTTTTTGGGGGGCAAATCAGCGAAGTGGCTAAGCCACAAGCGCGCGCCTGCAAAGCAGGCGCGTGAACTTGGGGGGTCCGGGGGCGCCCCCCCGGAAAATTTTGAAAAACGGTTAAAATCTGTGCAATCTGGTGCATTCTGGGCCTTGTTTTGAGGGTTAAGGCCTGTCAGTGTGAGTTGGTGGGGGGGGGGGGGGGGGGAGTACCTTTTTCTCATCGGATTTCACATTGAATAAAATTTGTTAGAGACACACACAAAATTTATTTTAAAAAAAACAAACACTCAAAGCAAGGTACATGCTTTTTCCAGGGGTGGGGTTCCGGAACCCCTGGAACCCCCCCCTGGGTCCGGCCCTGTATGATGTATCCTACTTTTCACGGCCTATTATTCCAAGTCACACGGGTATTTTGGTGGACATTTTTATCTATGCCTATACAATTTTCCCAGGAAAGACCCTTTTGTCAATCGTGGGATCTTTAACGTGCACACCCCAATGTAGTGTACACGGAAGGGACCTCGGTTTTTCGTCTCATCCGAAAGACTAGCACTTGAACCCACCACCTAGGTTAGGAAAGGGGGGAGAAAATTGCTAACGCCCTGACCCAGGGTCGAACTCGCAACCTCTCGCTTCCGAGCGCAAGTGCGTTACCACTCGGCCACCCGGTCCTAATACATACAGGTAAACTGACAGGTACTTTTCCACAGTGGAACCCCCCTTTCAGACCCATTCATTTCAGACTTCCTCCTTTTTAAGATCTTGCTTCTTTAGATGTTCTGTGACGGGTGAAGTGGCGCGCAGTGGTAAGACGTCAGCCTCCTAATCGGGAGGTCGTGAGTTCGAATCCCGGTCGCTGCCGCCTGGTGGGTTAAGAGTGGAGATTTTTCCGATCTCCCAGGTCAACTTATGTGCAGACCTGCTTAGTGACTTAATCAACTTCGTTTGTACACGCAAGCACAAGACCAAGTGCGCACGGAAAAGATCCTGTAAACCATGTCGGAGTTCGGTGGGTTATGGAAACACGAAAATACCCAGCATGCCTACTCAACGAAAGCGGAGTGAAGCTGACTATGCTCTCAGAGTATAGTGTGGGGAACCCAAATGGGCAAACGAGCTCACACGTCACCAGAATTTCTGGAACGCTGAAGAAGAAGAAGATGTTCTGTTCATAACCTGTAAATTACCCCCATTTTTAGACCCCTTCCATTTTAAGACTTGATTTTCTCACATTTTTTAAGGTCTTAAAAGGGGTTTCCCCTGTACTCCTAAAAAACCCTGACCCACAAAGTAATTTAATTATAACTGCTGTAATCGTTCCTTCCGTGTGCTATTATCTGTGGTTTTTTTCTTTTCTCCTGTGTTGTCTCATCCTCTGTGCGCCCTGAAAGAGACCTCCGGGTCGAAATTGCCGTACCTTGTCTTATCCAGCTGTGATCCCGCCTTCGTATTAATGTGAGGGCAGTACCTTTTTTAAACTTTCAATATTGACCGTACGTTTTGCATAAAACACCAATAATGAATTAAAAATACATCAGAAAATTATTTCCTCACTATACACAATAACCCCTCATTTAAAGGCTGACAAAGTCCTATTTAATTAGTTTACTTACTTCCAGGGCTTTTCCCATCGTTGCGGGGATGTATAAATTAAGCTTCCTGCAAAGTTTTAGGTTTGAAGTCCTTACCAATTACAAGAAATAATCAATTCTTTATAAAGTTTATTGCTATCTTTAGAAACAGTTCTCCAGGGCTTGGGCTATTTTTAGACCGTCAACACAGACAGTACAGCTTCGTCAATCCCCGCGTGAAGGAAATCGCTCACCTTCCACGTGCAAAACGTAGTGATATTGACACGCCAGATTAGCGCGGTAGCGGATTGTGCTAGGCAGGAAAGCGCGCTTTCTGTATTCTTGTTAACTTCGCAATTTCCGGAAAACATCCACTTTCACTTTGAGACTGTTCTGTTTACATTCGACACTATCAACACCACTTTGCAATACTGAAATAATTTTTTCTGTTTTTGAAAGCTACAGCCAATCGTTATTATATCCCCTTAGGTACAGTTTTATAACATTATTGGCACATGTAAACAATAGGAATTAATTAATGAACGCTACGAAAAGGGCAGCCTTTAACCTATGAACTTGCAACTGTGTTGACCTGTGTAATGTAACATAGACCACCACCATCTCTGTCTCTCTCTCTTACACCCCTTACCTGTTCGCAAACCTTTACCCAAATGTATGCTAAATGTATATACAATACAAGACAAGACAAGACATGGCAAGACAAGACAAGTTAGGAAAAGGTTGCCAGTAGGCCAATAGAGGGATGACAAGACAAGGCATGACAAGACAAGACAGGACAGGACAGGGACCAAAAAAAAAAGAAAGAAAAAAAGAAAGATAACTAATTCGGTCAACAGATGTTAAAGAAATAAGCATTTGTTTGGGTTGAATGTTTGGGTGTCACCCTGTATATATATTTGTATTTTTGCAGGACAGGGTCGAGTTGTGATGATGTCAGGGCGACTGAAGACACACCAACAAGTATTCTTCGGAAGTGTTTGGAACACAAATGAACATTATTTCATAATAAAAAGGCGGCTGACATTGATGTTCATATCGGTTCATGTTCATATTCTCAGCACAGACGTGTGCTTAGAAATCGGATGTTTAAGAACAAGAGACAACCCTGAATAAAGCCTTATGAAATATGGTTGGAGCTGGATCAAAAGTGTGTGTGTGTGTGTGATTGAAGGGCAACATTTATAAATGATGAGACAGAAAGCTAAAGCACATCCTTTTATCGTACGTTCCATATCGTCCTCCTACTTTAAATGCTTGCTAATACAGACGTTCTCCAAGAAAATGTCTATCCAGTAATGTTTTGTTTATCGCAATGAAAGCTTTTTTTTGAGAAGAATGAAGAGGAATCAAATTTTTAAAAAACAAAAAAACAAGACAATTGAATTGCTCAAAACGTAAAGAAACAGGATGATTTTGGTTCAGTAGTACTATTTGTAGACCCTTAAAGCAATACATCCACAAGGGATTCCAGTGTATCAGTGCAAATAGAAAATTTCTGATATAACTTGAAAATTAAAACAGACTGAATTGTGATAAAAAGAACCAAAATACCGAGTAGTTTTTTTTTTAGGTCTCCCTCTTCACTCAATCCCCAAACTCATATTCTGTACCGAAAAGAGCTCAAACACACACGTGGACAGACAGACACGCACACACACTTTGGTAAACATCATGTATGCTTCTCGACTCTGCTGATCCACAATTAGAAATATCGCTATCATCATTTATTTTTGGTCACCGTCTTTCCCTTTTCACAGGCAAGTTTTTTTGTGTAGCATTTCCCATAGAACCCCGATGGCTCCACGGTAGACACAATGATCAGTCCATACCAGTCATGTTATTTTCTCGAATCAATTTATAACCTTTAACCCAGGAGGGTAAATGACATGGAAGGCTTCGGGTAATCTTGAACTTTAATGTGTTAAATTCATAGCTCATAATTCAGAGGCATTCAAGCCTCCAAATTTGGAGAACCTGCACTTGTAATCATAACAAGTCTTTTAGATCCCTTTAAAGTCACGGAATGAACTCCGATGAACTGTACGAATCATAGCGTACTCTGGTACGAATGCATTTTGTTTACAAATTACATGCGTCAAAGAAGGAATTATCCGTGTCAGCGGACAGGGGAGGCAACTTTGTCGTGTAAATGAAGTCCCTTGGTTGACAACCTACGCCATTTTCGCCGATCAAACAACCAAATTAATTAAATATGCTTAGGTTTGGAGCTTAATCCGTCAATTAATTTCATGATAAATGTTCTTGGGCTTGATTACAGGTACTTGGATCTAAAATAAGTAAAGTATGCCACTCGATTCTGAGCTATGAATTTAACACACTAAAGTTCAAGATTACCAGGCTTCGTGCACCATGATCAAGTGGGAAGGAGAGACCCAAATCGACAACCAGCACGGAGTTACCACTCAATCGGTGATTTCGTCTTGGAGGCAGCCATTTTTGGAAGGGGAATAACTTACTTGCTTTTATTGTCGACTCGGAGTGAGCTCCCCTCGTTTGTCGGCGATCCAGGTTTCGTGTCTTAACTGGACGAACTAGTCCT
>NC_090252.1:55204439-55206939 GCF_037325665.1 Littorina saxatilis
TTACTCCTCCGGCTCTCACCCCTACCCCCATCCCTCTAATCATCTCAGCTGTGTTTTACTCCTCCGTCTCAAACCACTACCCCCATTCCTCTCATCATCACAGCTGTTTTTTCCTCCTCTGTCTCACACCCCTACCCCCATCCTTCTCATCATCACAGCTGTGTTTTACCCCTCCGTCTCACACCACTACCCCCATCCCTCTCAACATCACAGCTGTGTTTTACTCCCACATCTCACACCACTACCCCCATCCCTCTCATCATCACAGCTGTGTTTCATTCTTCCAGCTCACACCACTACTCCCATCCTTCTCATCATCACAGCTGTGTTTTACTCCTCCGTCTCACACCTCTACCCCCATCCCTCTCATCATCACAGCTGTGCTTTCGTTCTCCGTCTCACACCACTACCCTATCCCGCTCATCAACACAGCTGTGTTTCATTCTTCCAGCTCACATCACTACCCCCATCCCTCTAATCATCTCAGCTGTGTTTTACTCCTCTGTCTCGCACTACTACCCCCATCCCTCTCATCATCACAGCTGTGTTTTACTCCTCTGTCTCGCACTACTACCCCCTTCCCTTTAATCATCTCAGCTGTGTTTTACTCCTCTGTCTCGCACTACTTCCCCCATCCCTCTAATCATCTCAGCTGTGTTTTACTCCTCTGTCTCGCACTACTACCCCCTTCCCTTTAATCATCTCAGCTGTGTTTTACTCCTCTGTCTCGCACTACTACCCCCATCCCTCTAATCATCTCAGCTGTGTTTTTACTCCTCTGTCTCGCACTACTACCCCCTTCCCTTTAATCATCTCAGCTGTGTTTTACTCCTCCGTCTCACACCACTACCCCCATCCCTCTCATCATCACAGCTGTGTTTTCATCCTCCGTCTCACACCCCTACCCCCATCCCTCTGATCATCACAGCTGTGTTTTCCTCCTCCGTCTCACACCCCTACCCCGTTCCTTTCATCATCACAGCTGTTTTGTACTTCTCCGACTATAACCATTACCCCCATCCCGCTGATCATTACGGCTGTGTTTTACCCCTCTGTCTCACACCACAACCCCCATCCCTGTCATCATCACAGCTGTGTTTTTCTTCTCCGTCTTACACCACTACCCCATCCCTCTGATCATCACAGCTGTGTTTTTCTCCTCCGTCTCACACCACTACCCCGTTCCTCTCATCATCACAGCTGTTTTGTACTTCTCCGAATATAACCATTACCCCCATCCCGCTGATCATTACGGCTGTTTTTTACCCCTCTGTCTCACTCCACTACCCCCATCCCCCTCATCATCACAGCTGTGTTTTCCTCCTCAGTCTCACACCACTATCAGTCTCCATCCCTCTCATCATCACAGCTGTGTTTTCCTTCTCCGTCTAACTCCACTACCCCATCCCTCTCATCATCACAGCTGTATTTCATTCTTCCAGCTCACACCACCACCCCCACCCCTGTATTCATCTCAGCTGTGTTTTACTCCTTCGTCTTACACCACTACTCCCATCCCTCTGATCATCACAGCTGTGTTTTACTCCTCCGTCTCCCACCCCTACCCCCATCCCTCTCATCATCACAGCTGTGTTTTACTCCTCTGTCTCCCACCCCTACCCCCATCCCTCTCATCATCACAGCTGTGTTTTACTCCTCTGTCTCCCACCCCTACCCCCATCCCTCTCATCATCACAGCTGTGTTTTACTCCTCCGTCTCACACCACCGCCCCATCCCTCTCATCATCACAGCCGTGCTTTACTCCTCCGTCTAACACCACTACCCCATTCCTCTCATCATCACAGCTGTGTTTTACTCCTCCGTCTCACACCACTACCCCATCCCTCTCATCATCACAGCTGTGTTTTTCTTCTCCGTCTCACATCCCTACCCCAATCCCTCTCATCATCACAGCTGTGGTTTACTCCTCCGTCTCACACTACTACCCCCATCCCTCTTGATATCACAGCTGTGTTTAACTTCTCCGTCTAACACCACTACTCCCATCCTTCTGATCATCACAGCTATGTTTTTCTCCTCCGTCTCACACCCCTACCCCATCTCTCTCATCCTCACAGCTATATTTTACCCCAACGTCTCACACCACTGCCCCATCCCTCTCAACATCACAGCTGTGTTTTACTCCTCCGTCTCACACCCCTACCCCATTCCTCTCATCATCACAGCTGTGTGTTACTCCTCCGTCTCACACCCCTACCCCATTCGTCTCATCATCACAGCTGTGTTTTCCTCCTCCGTCTCACACCCCTACCCCGTTCCTCTCATCATCACAGCTGTTTTGTACTTCTCCGACTATAACCATTACCCCATCCCTCTTAACATCACAGCTGTGTTTTACTCCTCCGTCTCACACCACTATCTCCATCCCTCTCATCATCACAGCTGTGTTTTACTTTTTCCTCCCCCTCCCACATCCCTACGTACTACCACCACACTTTCGGTCACAGAAATCTCTGACACTGACGTCGCTACTGTTGT
>NC_090252.1:55211939-55256939 GCF_037325665.1 Littorina saxatilis
TGACATCAACATTCATACCCCATTCAGTCTTAACACTAACACTAACACTTGTGACTTCAACATTCATACCACATTCAGTCCTAACACTAACACTAACACTTGTGACATCAACATTCATACCCCATTCAGTCATAACACTAACACTAACACTTCTGACATCAACATTCATACCCCATTCAGTCATAACACTAACACTAACACTTGTGACATCAACATTCATACCCCATTCAGTCCTAACACTAACACTAACACTTGTGACATCAACATTCATACCCCATTCAGTCCTAACACTAACACTAACATTTGTGTCATCAACATTCATACCCCATTTAGTCCTAACACTAACACTAACACTTGTATCATCAACATTCATACCCCATTCAGTCCTAACACTAACACTAACACTTGTATCATCAACATTCATACCCCATTTAGTCCTAACACTAACACTAACACTTGTGTCATCAACATTCATACCCCATTCAGTCATAACACTAACACTAACACTTCTGACATCAACATTCATACCCCATTCAGTCATAACACTAACACTAACACTTCTGACATTAACATTCATACCCCATTCAGTCCAAACACTAACACTAACACTTGTGTCATCAACATTCATACCCCATTCAGTCCTAACACTAACACTAACACTTGTGTCATCAACATTCATACCCCATTCAGTCCTAACACTAACACTAACACTTGTGACATCAACATTCATACCCCATTCAGTCCTAACACTAACACTAACACTAACACTTGTGACATCAACATTCATACCCCATTCAGTCCTAACACTAACACTAACACTTGTGACATCAACATTCATACCCCATTCAGTCCTAACACTAACACTAACACTTGTGACATCAACATTCATACCCCATTCAGTCCTAACACTAACACTAACACTTGTATCATCAACATTCATACCCCATTTAGTCCTAACACTAACACTAACACATGTGTCATCAACATTCATACCCCATTCAGTCCTAACACTAACACTAACACTTGTGACATCAACATTCATACCCCATTCAGTCCTAACGCTAACACTTGTGACATCAACATTCATACCCCATTCAGTCATAACACTAACACTAACACTTGTGACATCAACATTCATACCACATTCAGTCCTAACACTAACACTTCTGACATCAACATTCATACCCCATTCAGTCCTAACACTAACACTTCTGACATCAACATTCATACCCCATTCAGTCCAAACACTAACACTTCTGACATCAACATTCATACCCCATTCAGTCATAACACTAACACTAACACTTGTGACATCAACATTCATACCCCATTCAGTCATACCACTAACGCTAACACTTGTGACATCAACATTCATACCACATTCAGTCCTAACACTAACACTTCTGACATCAACATTCATACCCCATTCAGTCTTAACACTAACACTAACACTTGTGACATCAACATTCATACCCCATTCAGTCCTAACACTAACACTAACACTTGTGACATCAACATTCACACCCCATTCAGTCCTAACATTAACACTAACACTTGCGACATCAACATTCATACCCCATTCAGTCCTAACACTAACACTAACACTTGTGACATCAACATTCATACCCTATTCAGTCCTAACGCTAACACTTGTGACATCAACATCCATACCCCATTCAGTCCTAACACTAACACTAACACTTGTGTCATCAACATTCATACCCCATTCAGTCATAACACTAACACTTGTGACATCAACATTCATACCCCATTCAGTCCTAACACTAACACTAACACTTGTGACATCAACATTCATACCCCATTCAGTCCTAACACTAACACTAACACTTGTGTCATCAACATTCATACCCCATTCAGTCATAACACTAACACTAACACTTGTCACATCAACATTCATACCACATGCAGTCCTAACACTAACACTAACACTTGTGTCATCAACATTCATACCCCATTCAGTCATAACACTAACGCTAACACTTGTGACATCAACATTCATACCCCATTCAGTCTTAACACTAACACTAACACTAACACTTCTGACATCAACATTTATACCCCATTCAGTCTTAACATTAACACTAACACTTGTGACATCAACATTCATACCCCATTCAGTCCTAACACTAACACTTGTGACATCAACATTCATACCCATTCAGTCTTAACACTAACACTAACACTTGTGACTTCAACATTCATACCACATTCAGTCCTAACACTAACACTTCTGACATCAACATTCATACCCCATTCAGTCCTGCCACTAACACTTCTGACATCAACATTCATACCCATTCAGTCTTAACACTAACACTAACACTTCTGACATCAACATTCATACCCCATTCAGTCTTAACACTAACACTAACACTTCTGACATCAACATTCATACCCCATTCAGTCCTAACACTAACACTTGTGACATCAACATTCATACCCCATTCAGTCCTAACACTAACACTAACACTTGTGACATCAACATCCATGCCCCATTCAGTCCTAACACTAACACTAACACTTGTGTCATCAACATTCATACCCCATTCAGTCATAACACTAACACTTGTGACATCAACATTCATACCCCATTCAGTCCTAACACTAACACTAACACTTGTGTCATCAACATTCATACCCCATTCAGTCCTAACACAACACTAACACTTGTGTCATCAACATTCATACCCCATTTAGTCCTAACACTAACACTAACACTTGTGTCATCAACATTCATACCCCATTTAGTCCTAACACTAACACTAACACTTGTGACATCAACATTCGTACCCCATTCAGTCCTAACACTAACACTAACACTTGTGTCATCAACATTCATACCCCATTCAGTCCTAACACTAACACTAACGCATGTGTCATCAACATTCATACCCCATTCAGTCCTAACACTAACACTAACACTTGTATCATCAACATTCATACCCCATTTAGTCCTAACACTAACACTAACACTTGTGTCATCAACATTCATACCCCATTTAGTCCTAACACTAACACTAACACTTGTGTCATCAACATTCATACCCCATTCAGTCCTAACACTAACACTAACACTTGTGACATCAACATTCATACCCCATTCAGTCCTGACACTAACACTTGTGACATCAACATTCATACCCATTCAGTCTTAACACTAACACTAACACTTGTGACTTCAACATTCATACCACATTCAGTCCTAACACTAACACTTCTGACATCAACATTCATACCCCATTCAGTCCTGCCACTAACACTTCTGACATCAACATTCATACCCTATTCAGTCTTAACACTAACACTTCTGACATCAACATTCATACCCCATTCAGTCTTAACACTAACACTAACACTTGTGACATCAACATTCATACCCCATTCAGTCCTAACACTAACACTTGTGTCATCAACATTCATACCCCATTCAGTCCTAACACTAACACTAACACTTGTGACATCTACATTCATACCCCATTTAGTCCTAACACTAACACTAACGCATGTGTCATCAACATTCATACCCCATTCAGTCCTAACACTAACACTAACACTTGTATCATCAACATTCATACCCCATTCAGTCCTAACACTAACACTTCTGACGTCAACATTCAAACCCCATTCAGTCTTAACACTAACACTAACACTAACACTTCTGACATCAACATTTATACCCCATTTAGTCCTAACACTAACACTAACGCATGTGTCATCAACATTCATACCCCATTCAGTCCTAACACTAACACTAACACTTGTATCATCAACATTCATACCCCATTCAGTCCTAACACTAACACTAACACTTGTATCATCAACATTCATACCCCATTTAGTCCTAACACTAACACTAACACTTGTGTCATCAACATTCATACCCCATTCAGTCCTCTGACATCAACATTCATACCCCATTCAGTCATAACACTAACACTAACACTTCTGACATCAACATTCTTTACCCAATTCAGTCATAACACTAACACTAACACTTCTGACATCAACATTCATACCCCATTTAGTCCTAACACTAACACTAACGCTTGTGACATCAACATTCATACCCCATTCAGTCCTAACACTAACACTAACACTTGTGTCATCAACATTCATACCCCATTCAGTCCTCTGACATCAACATTCATACCCCATTCAGTCATAACACTAACACTAACACTTGTGTCATCAACATTCATACCCCATTCAGTCATAACACTAACACTAACACTTGTGTCATCAACATTCATACCCCATTCAGTCCTAACACTAACACTAACATTTGTGACATCTACATTCATACCCCATTTAGTCCTAACACTAACACTAACACTTGTGTCATCAACATTCATACCCCATTCAGTCATAACACTAACACTAACACTTGTGACATCAACATTCATACCCCATTCAGTCATAACACTAACACTAACACTTGTGACATCAACATTCATACCCCATTCAGTTTAACACTAACGCTAACACTTCTGACATCAACATTCATACCCCATTCAGTCTTAACACTAACACTAACACTTGTGACATCAACATTCATACCCCATTCAGTCATAACACTAACACTAACACTTGTGACATCAACATTCATACCCCATTCAGTCATAACACTAACGCTAACACTTGTGACATCAACATTCATACCCCATTCAGTCATAACACTAACACTAACACTTGTGACATCAACATTCATACCCCATTCAGTCATAACACTAACACTAACACTTGTGACATCAACATTCATACCCCATTCAGTCATAACACTAACACTAACACTTGTGACATCAACATTCATACCCCATTCAGTCATAACACTAACGCTAACACTTGTGACATCAACATTCATACCCCATTCAGTCATAACACTAACGCTAACACTTGTGACATCAACATTCATACCCCATTCAGTCATAACACTAACACTAACACTTGTGACATCAACATTCATACCCCATTCAGTCATAACACTAACGCTAACACTTGTGACATCAACATTCATACCCCATTCAGTCATAACACTAACGCTAACACTTGTGACATCAACATTCATACCCCATTCAGTCATAACACTAACGCTAACACTTGTGACATCAACATTCATACCCCATTCAGTCCTAACACTAACACTTGTGACATCAACATTCATACCCCATTCAGTCATAACACTAACGCTAACACTTGTGACATCAACATTCATACCCCATTCAGTCCTAACACTAACACTAACACTTGTGACATCAACATTCATACCCCATTCAGTCCTAACACTAACACTTCTGACATCAACATTCATACCCCATTCAGTCTTAACACTAACACTAACACTTGTGACATCAACATTCATACCCCATTCAGTCCTAACACTAACACTTGTGACATCAACATTCATACCCCATTCAGTCCTAACACTAACACTAACACTTGTGACATCAACATTCATACCCCATTCAGTCCTAACACTAACACTTGTGACATCAACATTCATACCCCATTCAGTCCTAACACTAACACTAACACTTGTGACATCAACATCCATACCCCATTCAGTCCTAACACTAACACTAACACTTGTGACATCAACATTCATACCCCATTCAGTCCTAACACTAACACTAACACTTGTGTCAGTAACATTCATACCCCATTCAGTCTTAACACTAACACTAACACTTGTGACATCAACATTCATACCCCATTCAGTCCTAACACTAACACTAACACTTGTGTCATCAACATTCATACCCCATTCAGTCCTAACACTAACACTAACATTTGTGACATCTACATTCATACCCCATTTAGTCCTAACACTAACACTAACACTTGTGACATCAACATTCATACCCCATTCAGTCCTAACACTAACACTTCTGACATCAACATTCATACCCCATTCAGTCCTAACACTAACACTTCTGACATCAACATTCATACCCCATTCAGTCCTAACACTAACACTAACACTTGTGACATCAACATTCATACCCCATTCAGTCCTAACACTAACACTAACACTTGTGTCAGTAACATTCATACCCCATTCAGTCTTAACACTAACACTAACACTTGTGACATCAACATTCATACCCCATTCAGTCTTAACACTAACACTTCTGACATCAACATTCATACCCCATTCAGTCCTAACACTAACACTTGTGACATCAACATTCATACCCCATTCAGTCTTAACACTAACACTTCTGACATCAGCATTCATACCCCATTCAGTCCTAACACTAACACTAACACTTGTGACATCAACATTCATACCCCATTAAGTCCTAACACTAACACTAACACTTGTGACATCAACATTCATACCCCATTCTGTCCTAACACTAACACTAACACTTGTGACATCAACATTCATACCCCATTCAGTCATAACACTAACACTAACACTTGTGACATCAACATTCATACCCCATTCAGTCCTAACACTAACACTAACACTTGTGACATCAACATTCATACCCCATTCAGTCCTAACACTAACACTAACACTTGTGTCATCAACATTCATACCCCATTCAGTCATAACACTAACACTAACACTTGTGACATCAACATTCATACCCCATTCAGTCATAACACTAACACTAACACTTGTCACATCAACATTCATACCCCATTCAGTCATAACACTAACACTAACACTTGTGACATCAACATCCATACCCCATTCAGTCCTAACACTAACACTAACACTTGTGTCATCAACATTCATACCCCATTCAGTCATAACACTAACACTTGTGACATCAACATTCATACCCCATTCAGTCCTAACACTAACACTAACACTTGTGTCATCAACATTCATACCCCATTCAGTCCTAACACTAACACTAACACTTGTGACATCAACATCCATACCCCATTCAGTCCTAACACTAACACTAACACTTGTGTCATCAACATTCATACCCCATTCAGTCATAACACTAACACTAACATTTGTGACATCAACATTCATACCCCATTTAGTCCTAACACTAACACTAACACTTCTGACATCAACATTCATACCCCATTCAGTCCTAACACTAACACTAACACTTGTGACATCAACATTCATACCCCATTCAGTCCTGACACTAACACTTGTGACATCAACATTCATACCCATTCAGTCTTAACACTAACACTAACACTTGTGACTTCAACATTCATACCACATTCAGTCCTAACACTAACACTTCTGACATCAACATTCATACCCCATTCAGTCCTGCCACTAACACTTCTGACATCAACATTCATACCCATTCAGTCTTAACACTAACACTAACACTTGTGACATCAACATTCATACCCCATTCAGTCTTAACACTAACACTAACACTTCTGACATCAACTTTCATACCACATTCAGTCCTAACACTAACACTTCTGACATCAACATTCATACCCCATTCAGTCTTAACACTAACACTAACACTTCTGACATCAACATTCATACCCCATTCAGTCCTAACACTAACACTAACACTTGTGTCATCAACATTCATACCCCATTCAGTCCTAACACTAACACTAACACTTGTGTCATCAACATTCATACCCCATTCAGTCCTAACACTAACACTAACACTTTTGACATCAACATTCATACCCCATTCAGTCCTAACACTAACACTAACACTTGTGTCATCAACATTCATACCCCATTCAGTCCTCTGACATCAACATTCATACCCCATTCAGTCATAACACTAACACTAACACTTCTGACATCAACATTCTTTACCCAATTCAGTCATAACACTAACACTAACACTTCTGACATCAACATTCATACCCCATTCAGTCCTAACACTAACACTAACACTTGTGACATCAACATTCATACCCCATTCAGTCATAACACTAACACTAACACTTGTGTCATCAACATTCATACCCCATTCAGTCCTCTGACATCAACATTCATACCCCATTCAGTCATAACACTAACACTAACACTTCTGACATCAACATTCTTTACCCCATTCAGTCATAACACTAACACTAACACTTGTGACATCAACATTCATACCCCATTCAGTCATAACACTAACGCTAACACTTGTGACATCAACATTCATACCCCATTCAGTCCTAACACTAACACTAACACTTGTGACATCAACATTTATACCCCATTCAGTTCTAACACTAACACTAACACTTGTGACATCAACATTCATACCCCATTCAGTCATAACACTAACACTAACACTTGTCACATCAACATTCATACCCCATTCAGTCCTAACACTAACACTAACACTTGTGACATCTACATTCATACCCCATTTAGTCCTAACACTAACACTAACACTTCTGACATCAACATTCATACCCCATTCAGTCCTAACACTAACACTTGTGACATCAACATTCATACCCCATTCAGTCCTAACACTAACACTTCTGACATCAACATTCATACCCCATTCAGTCCTAACACTAACACTAACACTTGTGACATCAACATTCATACCCCATTCAGTCCTAACACTAACACTAACACTTGTGACATCAACATTCATACCCCATTCAGTCCTAACACTAACACTAACACTTGTGACATCAACATTCATACCCCATTTAGTCCTGACACTAACACTAACACTTGTGACATCAACATTCATACCCCATTCAGCCCTAACACTAACACTAACACTTGTGTCATCAACGTTCATACCCCATTCAGTCCTAACACTAACACTAACACTTGTGACATCAACATTCATACCCCATTCAGTCTTAACACTAACACTAACACTTCTGACATCAACATTCATACCCCATTCAGTCCTAACACTAACACTTCTGACATCAACATTCATACCCCATTCAGTCCTAACACTAACACTTCTGACATCAACATTCATACCCCATTCAGTCCTAACACTAACACTAACACTTGTGACATCAACATTCATACCCCATTCAGTCCTAACACTAACACTAACACTTGTGACATCAACATTCATACCCCATTCAGTCCTAACACTAACACTAACACTTGTGACATCAACATTCATACCCCATTCAGTCCTAACACTAACACTAACACTTCTGACATCAACATTCATACCCCATTCAGTCCAAACACTAACGCTTGTGACATCAACATTCATACCCCATTCAGTCCTAACACTAACACTAACACTTGTGTCATCAACAATCATACCCCATTCAGTCCTAACACTACCACTAACACTTGTGTCATCAACATTCATACCCCATTCAGTCCTAACACTAACACTAACACTTGTGACATCAACATTCATACCCCATTTAGTCCTAACACTAACACTAACACTTCTGACATCAACATTCATACCCCATTCAGTCCTAACACTAACACTTCTGACATCAACATTCATATCCCATTCAGTCCTATCACTAACACTAACACTTGTGACATCAACATTCATACCCCATTCAGTCCTAACACTAACACTAACACTTGTGTCATCAACATTCATACCCCATTCAGTCTTAACACTAACACTTACACTTGTGACAGTAACATTCATACCCCATTCAGTCCTAACACTAACACTAACACTTGTGTCATCAACATTCATACCCCATTCAGTCCTAACACTAACACTAACACTTGTGTCATCAACATTCATACCCCATTCAGTGCTAACACTAACACTAACACTTGTGTCATCAACATTCATACCCCATTCAGTCCTAACACTAACACTAACACTTCTGACATCAACATTCATACCACATTCAGTCCTAACACTAACACTTGTGACATCAACATTCATACCCCATTCAGTCATAACACTAACACTAACACTTGTCACATCAACATTCATACCACATGCAGTCCTAACACTAACACTAACACTTGTGTCATCAACATTCATACCCCATTCAGTCATAACACTAACACTAACACTTGTGACATCAACATTCATACCCCATTCAGTCATAACACTAACACTTGTGACATCAACATTCATACCCCATTCAGTCCTAACATTAACACTAACACTTGCGACATCAACATTCATACCCCATTCAGTCATAACACTAACGCTAACACTTGTGACATCAACATTCATACCCCATTCAGTCCTAACACTAACACTAACACTTGTGACATCAACATTCATACCCCATTCAGTCCTAACGCTAACACTTGTGACATCAACATTCATACCCCATTCAGTCATAACACTAACACTAACACTTGTGACATCAACATTCATACCCCATTCAGTCCTAACACTAACACTAACACTTGTGTCATCAACATTCATACCCCATTCAGTCCTAACACTAACACTAACACTTGTGTCATCAACATTCATACCCCATTCAGTAATAACACTAACACTAACACTTGTGACATCAACATTCATACCCCATTCAGTCCTAACACTAACA
Organism: Littorina saxatilis; assembly: GCF_037325665.1. NCBI lineage: Eukaryota > Metazoa > Mollusca > Gastropoda > Littorinimorpha > Littorinidae > Littorina > Littorina saxatilis. The sequence continues at coordinate 55,222,383 of NC_090252.1, forward strand.
CTAACACTTGTGACATCAACATCCATACCCCATTCAGTCCTAACACTAACACTTACACTTGTGACATCAACATTTATACCCCATTCAGTCCTAACACTAACACTAACACTTGTGTCATCAACATTCATACCCCATTCAGTCATAACACTAACACTAACACTTGTGACATCAACATTCATACCCCATTCAGTCCTAACACTAACACTAACACTTGTGACATCAACATTCATACCCCATTCAGTCCTAACACTAACACTAACACTTGTGTCATCAACATTCATACCCCATTCAGTCCTAACACTCACACTAACACTTCTGACATCAACATTCATACCCCATTCAGTCATAACACTAACACTAACACTTCTGACATCAACATTCTTTACCCCATTCAGTCATAACACTAACGCTAACACTTGTGACATCAACATTCATACCCCATTCAGTCATAACACTAACACTAACACTTCTGACATCAACATTCATACCCCATTCAGTCATAACACTAACACTAACACTTGTGTCATCAACATTCATACCCCATTCAGTCCTAACACTAACACTTACACTTGTGTCATCAACATTCATACCCCATTCAGTCCTAACACTAACACTTACACTTGTGTCATCAACATTCATACCCCATTCAGTCTTAACACTAACACTTACACTTGTGACATCAACATTCATACCCCATTCAGTCTTAACACTAACACTAACACTTGTGACATCAACATTCGTACCCCATTCAGTCCTAACACTAACACTAACACTTGTGTCATCAACATTCATACCCCATTCGATCAGTCCTAACACTAACACTAACACTTGTGACAGTAACATTCATACCCCATTGAGTCCTAACACTAACACTTGTGACATCAACATTCATACCCCATTTAGTCCTAACACTAACACTAACACTTGTGACATCAACATTCATACCCCATTCAGTCATAACACTAACACTAACACTTGTGACATCAACATTCATACCCCATTCAGTCATAACACTAACACTAACACTTGTGACATCAACATTCATACCCCATTCAGTCATAACACTAACACTAACACTTGTGACATCAACATTCATACCCCATTCAGTCCTAACACTAACACTAACACTTGTGACATCAACATTCATACCCCATTCAGTCTTAACACTAACACTAACACTAACACTTGTGACATCAACATTCATACCCCATTCAGTCTTAACACTAACACTAACACTTGTGACATCAACATTCATACCCCATTCAGTCTTAACACTAACACTAACACTTCTGACATCAACTTTCATACCCCATTCAGTCTTAACACTAACACTAACACTTGTGACATCAACATTCATACCCCATTCAGTCCTAACACTAACACTAACACTTGTGACATCAACATTCATACCCCATTCAGTCATAACACTAACACTAACACTTGTGTCATCAACATTCATACCCCATTCAGTCCTAACACTAACACTAACACTAACACTTGTGACGTCAACATTCATACCCCATTCAGTCCTATCACTAACACTAACACTTGTGTCATCAACATTCATACCCCATTCAGTCTTAACACTAACACTTACACTAACGCTAACACTAACGCTAACACTAGTTACACTAACACTAGCACTTGTGTCAGTAACATTGGGGAAAGGGATCAGCTGAACTGTACGGCGCTACCCAATGTTTTTGCTTTCTTTTTTCCTGCATGCGTTTTTCTATGTTTCCAAGCTCTGAAACTTCGCTGTGAATTTGGGATTGGTCGTGCGCTTGCATGTACAGTACACGGGGGTGTTCAGACATAGAGAAGAGAGAGAAAGAGAGAGAGAGAGAGTCTGTGTGTGTGTGAGAGAGAGAGAGAGAGATTTTTTTTAATTTTTTATTTGTGAGTATTTCTACGCACATACCCTCCCAGAGGGAGGCTCATGGCGTTTACAATATGCCGTGTGAGATGGAATTTTTACACAATATATCACGCATTCACATCGCCCAGTAAATCTCAAGCGTGTTAGGCGAGTAAATACTTTCACGGCCTATTATTCCAAGTCACACGGGTATTTGGTGGACATTTTTATATATGTCTATACAATTTTGCCAGGAAAGACCCTCTTGTCAATCGTGGGATCTTTAACGTGCACACCTCAATGTAGTGTACACGGGACCTCGGTTTTTCGTCTCATCCGAAAGACTAGCACTTCAACCCACCACCTAGGTTAGGAAAGGGGGGAGAAAATAGCGGCCTGACCCAGGGTCGAACACGCAACCTCTCGATTCCGAGCGCAAGTGCGTTACCACTCGGCCACCCAGACCACGAGAGAGAGAGAGAGAGAGAGAGAGAGAGAGAGAGAGAGAGAGAGAGAGAGAGAGAGAGAGAGAGAGAGAGAGAGAGAGAGAGAGAGAGAGAGAGAGAGAGAGAGAGAGAGAAAATGGGTAAGTGAGATATAAATGTGAGTCTTGGTTGACTAGGGGAAATAAATCCCTTCCGAACGTGGGGTCGGCGGAACCAATGCCGTAGCCACGAACTGTTGCCACACCAGCTTCGTTAGGGACTGATGCATCTCCCCGCCTTGAGGGTATAGGTATTTCGGATTCCTCTTGAACATGCACACTAGCACGGGCATACTTCTCCACATGGAGTTGCACACACAGACACACTAGCACGAGCAACGACCAGTATCGAGAAAACTTTTTTGAGTAAACGCCCTCCCCCAACCTTTGGATCAATGGTGTCAGGATTTTTGTTAAACATTTGTTTATGGTTCTTGAAGTTCCTAACTCGATACAGACAATTCATCCGAGTGTAAAATGACAAGATGCTATGATAACATCAAAACGTTCCCTTCGTACTCTGGCTTCCAAACTCGACAGCAGTGCCAAAAGAGGATGAAGATTTTGAAACTATTGAGGTTGAACCGGCTTTCTGACCAAAAAAACATCAAAACCTTCACTTCATACCCTCGGCTTTCCGACTAACAAACATCTGTGTTTGATTACGCTGTGTCTTGCAATAGGTTGTCCCATGAAAAAATCGAACCTTAGAGTTGTTGTTAGCTAGATGGCTTGGATGAGTACACATGATTTGTTCATACACTCACGCTGGTTCCACGAAGCAGACATTGAGTCATCCTTTCAGTTTCCATTTGAGTTCTGAGCAAAAAGACTTCTTGTGTTACTTTTTTTGTAAATGTTTCAATGCGTCGAAGCAATCGTTAACACACGAACATGAGGACTTTAGACTGAAAAAAAACCATAGAAGATGTGTTTCTTTCCACAGAAACTAGTCATAACAGTTCTAAGCTAAGCGATTGAATTTTGTTCCATGTAATGATACATTTATCATGAACAGGGTAAAGTACCTAGTAAACGCCCACCCCCCTTCTTTTTGGGCTAAATTGGTGCATAGATGGGGGGGGGGGGGGGCGTTTACAAGACAGCTTACGGCACATGCGTGCAAATGTGCACACACACACACACACACACACACACTCACCCTGCGTGATGTTGATGGATATTTGAGATGCTGGCGACATCTGGTTGTGCTGCAAACAGGGATGTGTGTTGTGACCGTGGTGGAATGGCGACGGGGGATGGTGTGCCGTACTGGCTGGTGATGTCTGCTTGTGATGGACACAGGGGCCATGGACACAGAGGGGTGTGTGGTAAGCCTGGTGGCATGGTGACCGTTAGGGGTGTTGGGAACTGTCTGGAGACATCTGGGTGTGGTGAAGTCACATGCCATGGATACAGGTGTGTGTGTTGAGAACCTGGTGGCATGGTCAGACCTAGGGGTACTGGGTAGTGGCTGGAGACCTCTGCTTGTGATGCAGACACAGGCCATGGATACTGGGATGTGTGTGGTGAGCCTGGTGATATGTTGGCCACGAGGGGTGACGCGTAGTGGTTGAAGGCACATGCTTGTGATGAAGACATCGACCATGGATTGTGGGGTGCGAGTGGTGTACCTGGTGGCATGGTGGGACCAAGGTGTGTAGTGTACTGGCTTGTGACATCAGGGTGGGATGAAGGCATTGGCCATGGGTTGTGGGGTGCTTGTGGTAAGCCTGGTGGCATGGTGGCCGTTGATGGTGTAGCATAGTTGTTGAAAGCATGTGTTTGTCCTTCAGACACAGACAGTTGAGCAGGCAATAGATACAAGGGTTGGATACGTGAAGGTTCTCTGCTACCTGTTATGGCAATTGGATTGGCTGTGGGTGGCTGTGAGGACATGTGCATGCCTGACGCAGTAACGTTGGATGGTGGTGACGTGTGCATGCCTGACACAGTGACGTCAGAGAGTGGTGATGGTCCAGCAACTATCTGGGTCCCTGATGGCTGAAGGGTACTGCATTTGGACAAGCTTTGCACTGCTGGTGCCTGTACATTATTTGTGAGGAAATCGTGTCTTTGGTTGCCATGGCGTCCATCTTGTTGGAGAGACCGCTGGTAGACACCACTCTGTCCGGACGATGAAGAATTGTTTGTCCTTGTCTTGTGTTGCCCAGTCTGTCGTGATGACACAGAAGAATGTGTCCCTTTCTTGTGTTGGCCGGGGTGGCTGCAGTAAGCTCTGATATGTCCATACTCTCCACAGCCATGACACTGACGCTGGGGCTTGGGACAGCAATCATGCTGATGGCCTCTCTGTCCGCAGTTCCAACATGCAGTGGTGTTTTCTGAACGACAAGAGTTTGTGCCGCAAAACTTTGTTATGTGACCCTTACGTTCGCAAATAGTGCAATGAAGTTCCCGAGGACACTCTCTGTGACTATGACCTCTTCTTCCACAGTTCCAGCACTCCATTGTTACTGCTGCTTTTTCCACTTGTGTATTTCTGCAACAGTAAAGTTTGCTGGGTGGTAAATAAAGCGTACCAATTTCCATTTTGCTTTCGAATATTTCTTTGGAATTGTTTGCCTTGTTTTATTTTATGAAAGCAGAGAGAACACCGATGCATTGATGAGCATATTACTTGTAGTTGCATAAACAAAACCTGTGTGAGTCAATAGGTCAAAATGTGCAAGGCTTAAATTCCAATAGTGTCAATGACGTGCACATTGTGTTTGTGCAAGAGGGTCTGTGACACGGAACAGGTGCCAGACAGCTGGCCTGATCGCGACAGTGCTATTTGCAAGCACTCGCCTAGCTGAACAGTGAAGAACACTCACCTGGCTGAACAGTAAACAGCACACACCTGGCTGAACAGTGAACAACACACACCTGGCTGAACAGTGAACAACACACACCTGGCTGAACAGTGAACAACACACACCTGGCTGAACAGTGAACAGCACTCCCCTGGCTGAACAGCGAACAACACACACCTGGCTGATCGTCGCGATATAACCTTCGTGGTTGAAAACGACGTTAAACACCAAATAAAGAAAGAAAGACACCTGGATGAACAGTGAACAACACTCACCTGACTGAACAGTGAACAACACTCACCTGGATAAACAGTGAACAACACTTACCTGACTGAACAGTGAACAACACACACCTGGATGAACAGTGAACAACACACACCTGGCTGAACAGTGAACAGCACTCCCCTGGCTGAACAGTAAACAACACACACATGGCTGAACAGTGAACAACACACACATGGCTGAACAGTGAACGGCACACACCTGGCTGAACAGTGAACAACACACACCTGGATGAACAGTGAACAACACTCATCTGACTGAACAGTGAACAACACTCACCTGGATAAACAGTGAACAACACTTACCTGACTGAACAGTGAACAACACACATCTGGATGAACAGTGAACAACACTCACCTGACTGAACAGTGAACAACACTCACCTGGATGAACAGTGAACAACACTTACCTGACTGAACAGTGAACAACACTCACCTGATTCAACAGTGAACAACACTCACCTGGATGAACAGTGAACATCACTCACCTGGATGAACAGTGAACAACACTCACCTGGCTGAACAGTGAACAACGCTCACCTGGATGAACAGTGAACAACACACACCTGGCTGAACAGTGAACAACACTCACCTGGCTGAACAGTGAACAACACACACCTGGCTGAACAGTGAACAACACTCACCTGGCTGAACAGTGAACAACACACACCTGGCTGAACAGTGAACAGCACTCACCTTACTGAACAGTGAACAACACTCACCTGGATGAACAGTGAACAACACTCACCTGGATGAACAGTGAACAACACTCTCCTGACTGAACAGTGAACAACACACACCTGGATGAACAGTGAACAACACTCACCTGACTGAACAGTGAACAACACTCACCTGACTGAACAGTGAACAACACTCACCTGGATGAACAGTGAACAACACACACCTGACTGAACAGTGAAGAACACTCACCTGGCTGAACAGTGAACAACACACACCTGACTGAACAGTGAACAACACTCACCTGACTGAACAGTGAACAACACACACCTGGCTGAACAGTGAACAACACACACCTGGCTGAACAGTGAACAACACTCACCTGACTGAACAGTGAACAACACTCACCTGACTGAACAGTGAACAACACACACCTGGATGAACAGTGAACAACACACACCTGACTGAACAGTGAACAACACTCACCTGGATGAACAGTGAACATCACTCACCTGGATGAACAGTGAACAACACTCACCTGACTGAACAGTGAACAACACACACCTGACTGAACAGTGAACAACACACACCTGGATGAACAGTGAACATCACTCACCTGGATGAACAGTGAACAACACTCACCTGGCTGAACAGTGAACACACACCTGGCTGAACAGTGAACAGCACTTCCCTGACTGAACAGCGAACAACACACACCTGGCTGAACAGTGAACAACACTCACCTGACTGAACAGTGAACAACACACACCTGGATGAACAGTGTAGAACACACACCTGGATGAACAGTGAACCGCAATCACTGGCTTGTGAACAGGTAGTTTACAATGTGGCTGTTGTTGTTTGTGTTTGCACTGGGAAATAGAGAATATTGCATGGCTTGCTGTCTGATACAATGTTTACACGAGGTTTTGTGGATGTTGTTCTGTTTAATTTTAAAATGCGAGTGAAAGTGAGCTTTTGCGACCCGCCGGACATGGGGACGGACACATATGAATCCGGCAATATCATATATACTCCCACCGTACATTATTCTCAAACAGAACGAAACCAATTCTGGTTTGATATTCAGGGGAGAGAACCACTTCAAGTAGATTGAACGTGAATGCAGTGTTACTCTCCCCTGGAGTATATGTACTCGATATACCCCCAACTCTCCATCTACTGGGACAAGGTAGTCTGTCAGTGTGGCAAGACTGGACACCTCACACACGTGTTTGAAGGTTGTGACACTCTCAAGGAAGAGATGTCTAGTCTCATCCGCTACAGAAGGGAGAATGCTCTCAGTCTGGGAGACTGTCTCCGCCCACACCCATCACTAGGAGAGAAACCGATGATGGTCTTGGTCACCAATCTGTTCACCGCCTCAACTGTTGCGAGCTGGTTCTAGTGTGCTTTCAGCAGACCCAGCACAGCACAGATCCACTTCTGGATTCTTAAGCTAAATGTGTCCCAAGACACACACTTTGTAGTCCTGGCATCCTGAAAGGCAGAGGCCCCAACCTACAGGTTTGCTTCCACACCAAAAACGCCTCCAGACACGGGAACATGGGAGCAGAGGCAACAGCTCCGCTTGAACCTCAGAAACCAAATGTGCCTCCAGACACACAGATCCCTTAGACGGCCGAGGCTGTGGCCTCTAAGGTTCTCTTGTATCACTGAAACCGCCTCCTGACTCTGCATCAGATTGCTTGCGCTGGCATCTGTTTACATAGACCCACATTAAGTCACCACCGAGTGGTATACACAGACGACATTTGGTAGCACTCACTGCCAGCTTCACGGTAATGTGTACTCCTAGCGCGGCTCTGCTTGGGTGGGAATGTTCTGAGCAAAACACTATGTGTTATTCCATACCCCCGCGGCCCGCCCTCCATGGAACTTCTAGATCCCAACAAATGCGGGGGGCCCAGTCAGTAGAGGTGCTGGCTTTAAAACCGGTTGTTACTATCAGCGTGGGTTCAACTCCCAAGTTCGGCGCGGGATGTGTGTCCCAGAGTCAACTTTGTGCATGGTGTCCGAACACTCCCGTGTGCACGCATGCGCACAATAAAGATCACAGGGTCGCAGCGAAAGCCTCAGACCTTGGAACACGAATACATGCATGCAAAAATATGAAGCCCGGGTGTCCGTTCGGCCAACAGCCAATAAAGTAACCATTTCAGCACTGACCCAAGATGACCCAACCCGGTCCCTAGCCCATTTCAGGTCTCCTCTAGCGGCCGGCAGCCAGCTGTCTAAACCCCCCCCCCCCCCCCCCGCATTTTTATGTTTTATTTTCATACAAAGCCGGGTTTTCCCGTGTAATATGCCCCTAATGGCTTTGCCGTGAGGGCGTGAAACTTACATTCCCCCCCCCCCCCAACTCTCTCTTTGCGCTTTGTACAGAGAGTACACAGCATGACTGACAAACTAGACCATTCCACTCAAAAGGGTTCTTTTTGGGGGAAAAGAGAGAGAAAGTAAGGGGAGTTGATGTATGGGGGGTACATACTAAAAATTGGGGGATCTATTTACATATCCCCACCTGTCTGTATTACGTCTGTGTGAGTGTCTCTCTGTCTGTTTGTCTCTGTCTCTGTCTCTCTCTTAATGAAATATCCCCAACTGCCTGTTTATACGGAAAGAGTTGTATTACCGTGACGTGTCTGTGAGTCTCTCTCTCTCTCTCTCTCTCTCTCTCTCTCTCTCTCTCTCTCTCTCTCTCTCTCTCTCTCTCTCTCTCTCTCTCTCTAAATAATGTTGCAACAGCAAATAAGGACACATTGAATACTTCTTTTTCATTTGTTTGCTGGAATATAAATGGGTTGATTGCCAAGCTAACTGACCCTGATTTTGTTGATTACATAACTTCTTTTGATGTTTGCTTTTTGTCTGAAACCTTTACTTTGCCAAGCTTTGACTTCAGTACCTATTTTAGTGATTTCATTGTTCTTCATTCACCAGGTGTGAAACTGACCAAGATGGGCCATGTTTCTGGTGGAACTGTTATGTTGATTCGTAAATGTCTGTCGGATTTTGTTGAGACTATTGATACCAAGAGTGAAAATGTTTTGTGCGTAAAACTTTCAAAAGAATTGTTTGGTTGTGAGAAAGACATGATGTTTATTGGTCTGTATAATCATCCAGTGGGCAGTGTGTACTATGATAAAAAAGATTATGATTGTACTCTAGAAATGCTAGAACAGTTTATTTTGTCTTTAATGGAAGCTGGCAGGGATGTGTACTATTTACTTGGAGGTGATTTGAACGCCCGAATAGGGGATTGGTGTCTTGAATGTGTTGATGAAGAAGATGATGATGAGGATGGTAATGTTTTTGAAAGAAAATCACAAGATGTTTTGACAAATAACTTTGGTAAAATACTGATTCAGTTTTGCTGCATGTTTCACCTTGTACCTCTGCATGGATTAGTACAACCAGGTTTCGATGATAAATTCACTTTTGTGTCTGAAAGAGGAAATAGTACTATTGATCACTTTTTGTCTTCAGTTGATTTTGTTGAATATGTAAATATGTTTTCTGTTGTCAACCGCATTGAGTCTCATCATATGCCTGTTCGGCTAGATGTGTGTGCTGCCCTAAAAATTGACGCTGATGTAGACAGTGAGAATAAGACTAGTTCAGAGAAACTGACTTGGGATTCCTCCAAAGCTAGTGTATTTTTAGATTTTCTTTCTTCACGTGAAGGTCAAACTGCCATCGATGACGCTGCTGCATGTATTGATGATAACTCTGACGCTGCCTTGACAATGTTTGTAAACACGCTTTTAGAAGCGGGTTGGTGCATGCGACGCACGGTGTTTTTTGGAGGCCGTCAGCGTCGTACGAGCCGATGGTTTGACACAGAGTGTAGGGAGGGAAAACGTGAAGTTAATAGATTACTTAGTCGGTACTCTCGCACTAGAAAGGTTGAGGATAAACTACAGTATCTGCAAAAAAGATCTGAATATCAAAATATGATAAAAGAGAAAAAGAAAGCATATAGAAAATCAGTACAAGATTCTTTACTAGAAAACAGAAAAAATCCTTCCATGTTCTGGTCAACGGTAAAGCGGTCTCGCCCAAGGGAGAGAAACCGTGCTACTATAAATATCGATGTCTGGAAAGATCACTTTGAAAACATTTTGGGACAGCACACAGCTTCAACGCCTGAACAAAACGAAAATGTAATAAATGAAGAAAGTGAGGAAGATGTACATATTTATGAATTGGATGAACAAATTTCGTTAGCTGAGGTAAAACAAGCCATTCGAAAATTAAAAGCAGGGAAAGCTTCTGGTATTGATGAAATACCAGCAGAATTTCTAAAAGCAGCTGAGGATATTGTTGCCCCTTTTCTCACTAAGTTCTTTAACCGTGTTTATGACACTGGTGTGTTTCCTAAACAATGGAGTCAGTCCGTGATAGTTCCTTTACTGAAAAAGGGTGATGTAAATAATCCTGGAAATTATAGGGGCATTTCCCTCCTGAGTACTATTAGTAAAGTTTTTACTTCCATCCTAAATAGGCGTCTGTATAAATGGGCAGAGAGTGAACACAAGATATGTGAAGAACAAGCTGGTTTTCGAAAAAACTATTCAACTATTGATCATCTTTTTACACTTGTGACTATGATTAAGAAATGTCTGTATGGACAAAGGAGAAGTAAACTGTACGTTGCTTTTATTGATTATTTGAAAGCTTTCGATTCTGTAGACAGGGATAGTTTGTGGGTCGTTCTTCAAAAAATAAAAACTTCGACGAAAATGCTCCGTATGCTACAAGGGATTTATGATTCTGTCCAGTCATGTGTAAGATGGGGCCCTGAAGTGTCTGACTTTTTTGATTGCCCTGCCGGGGTGAAACAAGGCTGCATGTTGTCTCCCCTGATTTTTTCCCTGTTAATTACTGAAGTAGCCGATATAGTAACCTCAAATGGAAGGCATGGTGTTCAGTTTTTGCCTGGATTACAAGAAATTTTTTTGCTGACGATATTTGTTTGATTTCTACAACACCTGCTGGACTACAAAACCAATTGAACAATCTTGAACAAGCCTCCTCTGCCCTTGGCCTCAGTGTAAATTTAAAGAAAACAAAAGTAATGGTTTTTCGGAAAGGCGGTCATCTATCTAAGTCAGAAAAATGGTTTTATCAAGGTAAACCTATGGATGTTGTAAACAGTTATAAATATTTGGGTGTCACATTGACAACAAAATTATCATTTGACATTGCTTTAGAAGAATTTGCAGGCAGAGCCAAGGGGAAAGTGGTAGAAATCATGAAAACAATGTGGAGCTTAGGTAGCATGGATGTTAGTGTATTTTTTAAATTGTTTGATGCGCTAGTAAAACCTATGCTTTTGTACGCCTCTGAAATATGGGGTATCACACGCTTTCGTTCTGTTGAATCTCCGCATTTGTTTGCTTGTAAAAGATTTTTGAATGTTTTACCAAGAACTCCAAACGCGATGGCATATGGAGAACTCGGTCGTTTCCCTTTATTCATTGACAGTACTGTCAGTGTTATCAGGTACTGGCTAAAGCTGCAGAACATGTTTTTGGTTAGATTACCTAGACAAGCGTACGAGATGGATAAAAAAAGATTTTCAAGGTTACCCGGAAATGAGGTTGATCTGCAAAATTGGGCTTGCTCGGTAAAGCGTTGTCTGGATATGTGTGGGTTTTCCTTTGTATGGTTGAATGGTGGTGTTGTTCATGAAAAAGCTTTTTTGCGTGCGTTTAGACAGCGTTTGATTGACTGCTATAAGCAGGAATGGTTTGGTAAGATAATGGAAAGTGATAGATTTTCAACGTATAGTTCGTTCAAGTCTTTATTGCAGCCGGAAAAATACCTAACAGATATCACACTTACTAAATTTAGAAACATTTTTGTCAAACTACGCCTAGGTATTATTGACCTGAATGGAAACAAACGCTATAGTGCTGTACCAAACACGTGCCCGTTTTGTCCTGCTGTGGAAAACGAAATACATTTTCTGCTACATTGCCCAAAATACCAGGATCTACGTGTAAAATATATTTTGAAATATTTCACTGACAATGTACATGTACCACCCTTGATTTTTCTGCTACAAAATGAGAGTATATACATTAATAGAGCTGTAGCCATGTATTGTTATTATGCCATGAAAACACGTGATGAAGAAATTTCAAACAGGCAATTGTTGCTATGACTGATACTTTGAGACAAAATTTGTAAATTTTCGTGCCACGATATATATTTTTTTTTGTTTCTGTACAACCATGAAATTTTGTTGTTGATTTTTATTCCTATTTTTTCCTGTGTCTCTTGTAAACCCCCATGCGTATATGCCGGTGGCCTCGCATTAAATTTCCTGCGTTCCTGCGTTCCTGCGTTCTCTCTATCTCTCTCTGTCTCTATTTGTCTCTCTCTCTCTCTCTCTCTCTCTCTCTCTCTCTCTCTCTCTCTGCGTCTCTTCTATGTGCCTCTGTCTGTCCCACTCTCTGTCTTCCCACATCTACGGAAACAGCTGTATTATATCTCTGTGAGTGTCTCTCTCTCTGTCTGTGTCTCTTCTTTCTGCCTCTCTCTGGCCCACTCTCTGTCTGCATATAATCTACGAAAACAGCTGTATTATGTATCTCTGAGTGTCTCTCTCTCTCTCTGTCTCTACTATCTGACTCTCTCTGTCTGCAGTGCGTATATCTAGCTGTTTTCGTAGATATAGGCAGACATAGAGTGGGACAGAGAGAGGCAGATAGAAGCGACACACAGAGAGACACACGCCAGCCGAGTAGACATAATACAGCTCTTTCCGTAGATATAGGCAGACAGAGTGGGACAGACATAGGCAGATAGAAGAGACACAAAGACACAGAGAGAGACACTCACAGACATAATACAGTTCTTCTGTAGAAAAAGGCAGACAGAGAGTGACACAGCGAGAGACAGATAGAAGAGACAGAGAGACTGACACAGACAGAGAGACACTCACACAGACATAATACAGTTCTTCTGTAGAAAAAGGCAGACAGAGAGTGGCACAGCGAGAGACAGATAGAAGAGACACAGAGACAGAGAGAGAGAGACACACTCACAGAGACATAATACAGCTCTTTCCGTAGATATGTTACAGTAACTTCTCGAAACTAGGAAATTTGCAAAATCCCTGAACATTTTAGTAAATTTGTGAATTTCCCGTTTTACTCAGGGATTTCACAAATGTCCTAAAAATTCTAGGAAATTTGCGAATTTCCTGAAATGAGCTTGCCATTTTTTCACAAATTTACTGAACAGTGAAAAACGTTTCAGTAAATTTGTAAAATTCTTGAAAAAAAAGAGTCAGTTTTCTTTATTTTACATTGTGACTTTGATAGATTTACTCTTAAAAGAGAAAAAAAGAAAAAAAAAGTTGATTTGAGCATGATCTGAACCGAACATCTTCAATTTTTGGGTCCAACCTGCCACACCAGCCACATGAAAGGAAAGTGAAAATAAATCATAAGAAGTTTGTGGTGTTGGGATTACGAAAACTCATGTAAAAACAGCTCACACCTGAACTACCAAGTCTGACAGACCATAAGCCTTTGCAGTTCAGTCCGCGTTTGGTTCATTTTGCTGATAGTTTGCCCAACAGGATGTGCCACAGCCAATGCCAATGTTAAACTGAAGTTCACCACATAACTTTTCAGACAACGTGAGGAAAATAAAACATATTGTTTAATCCCAAAGTCGGAATATAACAAGATTGTGGAAGATGTCAAGACTGCAGCCGTGACCAACGCAACGAAAAGTCGACAGGAATATTATAACCTGGCGAAGTGAGTTTATCTTTCTCTGTCGGTCTCTCTGTATGTCTATTGCTCCATCTCTCTCTCACGTGGAAACAGACATCTACACGATTGCGGTTAAGGCTGGTATCTTACATGGTGGGTATTCTCGAAACCAGTTTGATTTATGTCCGCAGAGATTGTTAACCGAAGAAGATGTCTCTCTTGGCGAGGCTGTGTCGTTGCGGTCAGCCGTGATAGAACAGTCAGCATCAGGCGGGCAAGGCTTTGTGAAATGCAGCTGTGCAGGGTTGAAAAAATTTAAAACAAATCGATGCAAGTGCTACAAAGCACAAGTAATGTGCACCTCAATATGTCACAGCAGCCACTCCTGCACCAATAAATAAGACGTACCATGAAGACATTTTTAAGCGTCTTTTCATTGTCATATGTCTTGGTTTAAACACGGTTTTATTCAATCAAACATGAGACAATAATAAAACGAGAAATGATAGGGACACGAACTCAAGCGAATGCTTATATTACGTGCCATATGTCTGTGCTGTACATGCCCTGCTTGTTTTGTTTTTATCTTGTGTCATTATGGTATGTTAATATTTTCAAGCAAAAATGACAGTATAAGAGACATACAGAGAAAAGTAGAGAGAGAGAGAGAGAGAGAGAGAGAGAGAGAGAGAGAGAGAGAGAGAGAGAGAGAGAGAGAGAGAGAGAGAGAGAGAGAGATGGGTGTCATAATGTACCTTGAAATGTACTCCTTTAGATTTTATGTTAACAATTCTATGAAACATGGTAGTATAGGAGAGAGATGTGAGTGTCACAATGTACCTTTTAATGTACTCGTTTAGATTTTATGTTAACAATTTTATGAAAAAATACAGTTTAAGAGAGAGAGATGAGTGTCATAATGTACATTTTAATGTACTCGTTCAGATATTATGTTAAACATTTTAGGAAACATGACAGTATAAGAGAGAGAGAAATATGAGTGTTTAACTTGCATTAATATAAGGAAACCAGAATCATTAAATGGTTCACAAGCAACCAACAAAGCACTTGTTTCCCTTCAAATGTGTTTCAGTAAATTTGCGAATTTCCTGCCCCTTGAAATCAGGAAATTTGCAAATTTCCTAGAATTTTTAGGAAATTTGTGAAATCCCTGAGTGAAACAGGAAATTCACAAATTTCCTGACATTTTCAGGGATTTCGCAAATTTCCTGGTTTTGATAATTTACTGTAACATATATATATATACAAAAAATGAACATACACACATACACACATACATCATGACCCTCGTCTCGATTCCATGTTAAAACATAAAACTTGACTAAATGAAAAAAGCAGAATAATGTTCAATTTAAGTCACCGTTTCGACAGTTTAAAGTGGAAAAAGCGTCACAAAACGCCATTTTAGAGTGTACGTGTGGTCCACACTCTGTACAATCTTAACCAAATATTGCTAACAAATATAGTTTCGGACAAACAAACAGCTAGCAGATCTTAAAATAACCATATGTTTCAGACCAGAACATATCACTTAAAAAATATCCTTACTTTCATTTTCATGTGTTTAATGTAGAAGACCAATCCTGGTAAAATGGTTTCAGGGAGGTTCAAACACATTCACACACAGGAACTGACTTACCTTTTCAGACAGCAGTCAGTAGTCGGCGTTGGAATAAATCAACATGTATGTCGTTCACCTAGTGTTGATAATCGTAGCGGAACACGACACATACAACACTTCTTGCTGTCCTTTGAGTGTGGGGACTGAGTGTTTCAGTCAGTGTTCACAGTGATACAGGGACACACAACACATCACATCACTCCATGGCCTCTGAGTGTGGGGACTGAGTGTTTCAGTCAGTGTTCACAGTGATACAGGGACACACAACACATCACATCACTCCATGGCCTCTGAGTGTGGGGGCTGAGTGTTTCAGTCAGTGTTCACAGTGATACAGGGACACACATCACATCACATCACTCCATGGCCTCTGAGTGTGGGGGCTGAGTGTTTCAGTCAGTGTTCACAGTGATACAGGGACACACAACACATCACATCACTCCATGGCCTCTGAGTGTGGGGGCTGAGTGTTTCAGTCAGTGTTCACAGTGATACAGGGACACACAACACATCACTCCATGGCCTCTGAGTGTGGGGGCTGAGTGTTTCAGTCAGTGTTCACAGTGATACAGGGACACACAACACATCACATCACTCCATGGCCTCTGAGTGTGGTGGCTGAGTGTTTCAGTCAGTGTTCACAGTTATACAGGGAAACATATCTTATCACTCACATCGCTATACAACACTACACCAATAGACAGTGACACACACCGAGCACACACAACAACCCTATTCATGGTTGTGGTCTTGACGACGGGTCCCGTCACAGTCTGACACGGACCTCCGACGACACCGCTATTCTATACCACAGCAGACATGCGCAATCAACACAAACACACCCCTCTCTATTCATATATGTGACCCCCCACCACGAAATGAGTCGCATGTCGCCTTTCCATGATTCTCATATTTTTACATTTTCCTACAGAGTTTTTTTTATGCTCTATCCAGTGGTGAAAACCGTTCTAGAAAAGAGCAAAAACTGTTTGAGTTATAAGCTTGTGACTAAGGTGACCCTCACACTGTTACCAGACACCCCCCGGACTTATATTAAGCCTAGCGCAGAATCGAGCGAGGTGACATGCGACTCATTTCGTGGTGGAGGGTCACATATAGCCGTGTGTTGTTGACGACGAGTGTTCAAGAATTCAGACTGAGCTCTGACAACACCGCGACATGAACAGAGCAGACAGGTCCATGCATGCCCTTGATACGCACACTCAACACAGAGACACGTCGAATCACCAATATGGTCTTGACGGCGAATGTTAGGGGACTCAGACAGAGCCCTGACAACACCCGTACATGAAGAGACAGGCCTTGCATGAAATGTGCACCCCACAACCCCCCCCCCTCCCCCCCCCCGGTCTTGTGACGTCTCACGCCGCTACACCAAGGGACAGGCTCGTTCCAGTCATGCCGTGTTGTCGCAGAGGTTGCAGTTTGGTTTATTGTGCAAAAGTGGAGTTTTGCTCAGAGGGACAGTGAACAAAAAAAGCGACTGGGTTGGGTCGGGATATAGCAGACACCGTAAACGCATGGTACGCGCACACAACAAAGACAATAGTAGTCAGGCTAGGTTCTCTTGATATTTTATTTTGTGGAAAGTGTGACGACGTGACACACATTCACTCACGAGACCTTTCTAGTCCTGCCTAGTACCAGAGACCTCAACAAAACGTGATTGGCCATTATCGAATGGAAACTTTGTAAACACCCCCTAACGACTGGAAAGTATGGTTCCGTGTTCAATTAACGGCCGAGCAAACACATCGTGCAGGAATCCCCAGGCAGGCATACTTAGAAAACTGTCCTTACTCAACAAGTTCAAACAAAGGAATGGTCTAATAAGTACCCATATTTCGTTTTCAAATCTTAAATTGAACAAATATTAATTACTAGAATGAATACCCGCTTCGCCGGGTAGCCGGCTTCGCCGGGAAGAAGTACTTAGAGCCGTACGCCGGCTTCGCCGGGTCCGAACAATGGACCCGCCAAGCTTAGGTCCCTCCCAGATTCGTGGAATGGGAACAGCACGAAAATGATTCAGTGGCCATAATGCCATTCCTGACCATATCGAGTCCCATCCTTGTCGACGAATGTAACCGTGTTAATCACCTTTGGAGGCGAACTCCACTCAAACAGGATTGAGCAATTTAGAGCTTATCTGTAAGCCCTTTTGAACTGTTATGGCTTCTCAAAGGAAGGCCAGTACATACAAATACACAAAAGCCGCCAGACCACATCACAAACAGAACTGAACAATCCCCAGGTGTTGCTCACATAGAGAGACACACACACACACACACACAAACACAGAGAAGCCGTATCTATAGAGAGATAGATGACAGTGTATTTTTCGCGTGGCTATAAATTGATTCGACCTTTGCACTTTTACAGTGAGGATAATTTACGGGTCCAATTTACGTTCTGGACACTGCGGTGACCTTCTAAAAATAGTAACAGAACGCCGGGAATATCCGAAGATGCCCCATAGTGCACCATACGAAGGAAGGGAGGTAAACGCTGAAAACCTGGAGAAGATGAGAAGATAAGGAAGAGTTACTTATAATGGTGAAATGAACACAAAAACCAAAATCGGTTCAGCGCTGCGCGCTGAGAGCACGTGTTGAAATATCTCATCGATGATATTGTGTCCGGGGTGTAGCTGAATACGGTGTCCAAATTTGAAAAAGATCCACCGAGAACTTTGGCTTTGGTGTGTCGGTATGGGGGCCCGGGTAGCTGAGGTGGAACCAAAATAGCTGAGGTGGAACCAAAATCGGTTCAGCGCTGCGCGCTGAGAGCACGTGTTGAAATATCGACCAGGTTGTGTCCTGTCCCGGGTCTACCTGAATATGCCCACCAAATTTGAAGCAGATCCATCGAGAACTTTGGCCGTGCATCGCGAACTCACACACAGACACACACACAGACACACAGACACACAGACACAAGTCGTATATATATAGATATAGATGTTTTGTGTTTCTTTGGTGTTTGTTTTATGCACTGAATCTAGAGAAGCTTTTGTGAACTCAATCTGACTGACATTTACTCTGTGGTAGCTGAAGTTTGTTTGTTCGTTCATGGGCTGAAACTCCCACGGCTTTTACGTGTATGGCCGTTTTTACCCCGCCATTTAGGCAGCCATACACCGCTTTCGGAGGAAGCATGCTGGGTATTTTCTTGTTTCTATAACCCACCGAACTCTGACATGGATTACAGGATCTTTTTCGTGCGCACTTGGTCTTGTGCTTGCGTGTACACACGGGGGTGTTCGGACACCGAGGAGAGTCTGCACACAAAGTTGACTCTGAGAAATAAATCTCTCGCCGAACGTGGGGACGAACTCACGCTGACAGCGGCCAACTGGATACAAATCCAGCGCGCTACCGACTGAGCTACATCCCCGGTAGCTGAAGTAATTGTCTCAAAACAAATGGCGGTTATACACAGCATGCACACTGGGTACAGACAGATCGCTGGACGTACAGTCGCCTACATGTCACAAATTGGGAGTTTTCCCAACCAGATTCAGGTCATCGTTTTCACACACAAAAGTTGTGGTTTGAATTCAACATGGATTTTTAAGCAATTACGTCCAGTAAGTCACGGCTATTTTCAATCTCCTGTTTCTACCTTGCAAAAAGCAAGAATGGGGTAATTGTGACTAGTATTTTCGCAATGTTTCACCTTTTGAACGGAATTGGATAAGATTGTCAGTATAGCATTACATACTGAACAGACGTATAGCATTACATACTGAACAGACGTATAGCATTACATACTGAACAGACGTATAGCAAATTTAAGTTTACTGCGAGAAGAACCAAGAGATATGTTTACAGATATCTTCAGTTGTCAATCTTGATGTGTGTTTGAATCTCAGAGTGTGGCTACAAGGATTCAGGTTTGACACTCGTACCCATCCAGGGCCATCGTCTCACATGCACACGACGTGTGTTTGCCTAAGTTGGCAGTTAATCTATCTCGACGATTAGGTTTGCTCAGCTGACCAAAGTAAAGGAGCAGTCTCATTCAAAGTTGATTTTGATAGTCAATATTTTAGACAAAAAAGTAATTAACTATATACTGAAGCAGGGAACCAAATAAAAATGGGTATAGGGTTTGTACCACTCGCTGTATAGTTTATCTCCAGACTGTCAGCACTGTTCCCCAGCCATTCATAATTATGCACGCGTGTTAATTTACACTTAATGGCCATTGAGCCGTGTTGAAAAGAGTGTTGAAGAAGGCACAGTGAGGCTTTGATAACTGCACAGCAATGGTTTCATTGTCCTCCTGGGTGGACTGATTTCAAGGCATGAAGAATGGTGTGATCACGCTGACTAATAATGGGGGTTCAGTGTGGAGATTAGGACAGGGGCACGTCAACACCTGACAGAGACAGGGCTGTGTCGTGCTAACCATGTGTGCGTGACATGGAGATATCTTATCGTATCATGTAGGCTATCACTTGCTGTACCCGATT
Source organism: Littorina saxatilis (assembly GCF_037325665.1). NCBI lineage: Eukaryota > Metazoa > Mollusca > Gastropoda > Littorinimorpha > Littorinidae > Littorina > Littorina saxatilis. The sequence goes on from NC_090252.1 coordinate 55,242,397, forward strand.
ATTCCAAAACCTTTCAGATAGTGTTCTGGAACCATCCTTCTTTTATCATAACAATAACGCTCATAACATGTGTATAACTGCACGCACACGCACACCCACAACAAACACACAGACACACACACACACACACACACACACACATACACACACACACACACACACACACACACACATACATACACACACACACACACACACACACACACACACACACACACACACACACACATTCATACACACACAAACACGCTGACGCTCGCTGATCCGCTATATACGACTAGACTCGGCATGTCACCTCTACATATACATATGTCACACGCTTTCCTTCTTTGCCACTACTAAAGCAAACGTGTGCAAGATTGTATGTTACACGCTTTGGAGCATGTGCAAGAACGGATTCAAACTCGAAATCGTCCCCCAAAAAACCCCAAAATGCACACACGACTTTTATTTCTCCTGCTGTTATCGTGTCTTCTCTTTACAAATTCTTCAACGCTCAGAATACTGAAAACGGCATCCCAGACGACAGTACTGTTTCCATACGCGAATTTAGCTGCCCTTGGAAAGTGGCTCGCTCAGGAGGCCTGTTAGTCTGACACTATAAGGACATAGTTGTGAACATAGATGACAAACATTTCGCGGATGCAGACACAGAAGGACGTCATGAAGATTGCGATGCTTCAAAAGATACAGACTGTGACGATGACTGTGACGTCATTCACATATTCCCAGACGTCATTTATAGTTGTTCGGTCACTTTCGTCAAAAAGTAGATCTCTCCACAATGACTGCTCCTGTGTTTAGGTCTATCAAGCGTGAGTACGCAAAACGTGTTTGTTCTCTCCTCTGTTGAAGCTGTGAGACATAATCGCCATTACGAGCTAGTCGTGTGACAGAGAGTTTTCTTGCACACTCGACTGCTGCTGTTTCACTCCGGCTAAAGCCGTCGTGAAACATCTACAGTCTCGTGTGCAAGAAAACTCTCTGTCACACGACTAGATCGTAATAGCGGCTAATATCGTAATTATGATATCATCTCACACCATAAGACATCACACCTAATCACATTATATCATGTTACATGGAGATGTATCATATCATATCATATATAATATAGTATATGATATCATGTTATGTATATTGACAGTTTAAGTAACCTGTGCCAGATATTAAAGGCAGAAATTCATGAATCATGCAATTGTCGGCATCATATCACATACAAAAGAATGTTTCTATGATTCAGCGTGAAAATAGGTGGAAAAGAGTGAATCATGCAAATCAAGATTGTGTTTTCTAACTGTGCTCTCTGTCCCAGCAAGGAAGGGCAGTAGTGACGTCATAGAAACAATTCGTCCGTATAAGGTTTTAACAGAGCTCTCTCTCTCTCTCTCTCTCTCTCTCTCTCTCTCTCTCTCTCTCTCTCTCTCTCCCCCTCTCTCTCTCTCTCTCTCTCTCCCTCTCTCTCTCTCTATCCCTCTCTCTCTCTCTCTCTCTCTCTCTCTCTCTCTCTCTCTCTCTCAGTTTCAGTCCTTCCGAAGTATGTACTGTACGATGTGTGTTCTGCTTTCAGTCAATATGTTTTCAACGTTTCTTTGCAGTGCGATTGGCTGGTGTTTGATATACGATTTGAACAGAATCCATGGTGTGATATTGGCAGCAAGGGTAATACGGTTGGTGGATGTGTAAGCACAGCGCGTAGAGACACCGTTCAATCGCGGCATTGTCTGTGTTCAGATAGCGTGCCAGGGTTGATTTCAAAGCAACACACAGTATAGGTATCAGGTCGCCATGTGTCGATCTACACATTCATCTCTTCATTCTTTCCCACGGTTTCTCGGGACAAGCCGACACATATTTTTTTCTGTAATGTTTGGCCTGAAAATATACGTGATGTACGCCTGTATATGAATTGGTTTATTGAAGGTTTTGTCATTGTTTTTGTTTCACTCCCTGATTCATCATATTCGTCAGTCTTAGGGAAATATTGAATAATTATGAAACTTGCGAGACTTTCAAGAATATTCAAGCTCAATGACCACTGTGTAGAATTTGGCTCAAGCGCGTGCCTATTTTCAGAATGGGACTTGAGAGTTGTTTTTCAGTGGTTTCAGTCCCTTGATCTATTCTACCCGTCATACAAAAGTAAGCAGATACATTTAGCTGTAGACCTTTGTGATGCGGGCAGCTATGTTAAAACCCAGTATATTGCCAGAAAGGTAATTCATTCCCCTACCGTACATATGAAACAAAGAGTTTCATTTGTCATGTATTAGTGTTTATACCTAGGACAACCCCCAACATTTAATTCGCGAAAGCAAACTTGCAGACACTAAAATACACAACTAAATCAAAGTAAGCAAAAGTGACCCCGTTTGAGATCTCAAATGGAAGAACAACACATGTTCTGCACACACAAATTGTTTTGGTTCAGCTGTTGTGCCTATCAGTGTTGTTTTGCCATTTTGAAGAAGACTGGTGTCAGCCTCGTCATTAGCCGTAAAAGTAATTTTGTTTTAGCGTCATTGTGTGTGGCTATGTGGGTAAACACCCTGTAGTTTTGTAATGGCTCGATGTTGCTTTTTACCACAATGTTGTGTTTTTGATGTTTTTGTGTTTGTTGTTGTTTGTTGTTGCTGTTGCTGTTGCTGTTGTTGTTGTTGTTGTTGTTGTTGTTTTCACAGAAAGCTGGCATTGCACGAACAGAGAACTGCAGCGAAAGTAGAAAGACATGGACAGATTCAGAATGTTCTTCAACTTGTAAGTGTCCATGAATAGACCAATTATGATACCTTATAGACGGTCAGAGTTGACCTTTCCATGCCGATACAGGGTGACCCAAAAAAAAGAGTACCCAAACAAAACGTCATAAACGTCATAAATTGAACAAAAATAAAGCAATCTTCATAAAATTGATTTACACACACAAGTAGCTTCTGCATGATTTGCACAGAAAATGCTCCAAATTTTAGCGTTCTAGCTTGTCTTTCAGGAAAGTTATGCTCATATGCCGCTAGTTCAAGTTTGCCTGGGTACTCTTTTTTTTGGGTCACCCTGTACCATGCAGAATCAGGGTTTATTGGGACCTTCACCTTTTTACACACTGAATTTACTGTAGCTTACTACAGTCTACACACTGAATTTACTGTAGCTTACTACAGTCTACACACTGAATTTACTGTAGCTTACTACAGTCTACACACTGAATTTACTGTAGCTTACTACAGTCTACACACTGAATTTACTGTAGCTTACTACAGTCTACACACTGAATTTACTGTAGCTTACTACAGTCTACACACTGAATTTACTGTAGCTTACTACAGTCTACACACTGAATTTACTGTAGCTTACTACAGTCTACACACTGAATTTACTGTAACTTACTGCAGTCTACACACGCACTTATAGCGGTCAAGGTTTTCACAGCTGAAGGCCGTGTTTCTCAGTAGTTTAAGAAGTGGCAACGTCAAACCATAAACCTGGTCGTGCTTATTTGTCACTTATATGAAAAGCGGCAACGTCATACCAACATCCTGGTCGTGCTCATTTGTCACTTATAAAAGAAGCGGCAACGTCATACCAACATCCTGGTCGTGTTTATTTGTCACTTATAAAAGAAGCGGCAACGTCATACCAACATCCTGGTCGTGCTTATTTGTCACTTATAAAATAAGCGGCAACGTCATACCAACATCCTGGTCGTGCTTATTTGTCACTTATATAAGAAGCGGCAACGTCATACCAACATCCTGGTCGTGTTTATTTGTCACTTATAAAAGAAGCGGCAACGTCATACCAACATCCTGGTCGTGTTTATTTGTCACTTATAAAAGAAGCGGCAACGTCATACCAACATCCTGGTCGTGCTTATTTGTCACTTATAAAATAAGCGGCAACGTCATACCAACATCCTGGTCGTGCTTATTTGTCACTTATATAAGAAGCGGCAACGTCATACCAACATCCTGGTCGTGCTTATTTGTCACTTATATGAAAAGCGGCAACGTCATACCAACATCCTGGTCGTGCTCATTTGTCACTTATATAAGCAGACGGGCATAGTCTTACACACAGAGAATGTTTCATTACATACGTTGCAGTCAAGATAGAACAGTGCATTCTTACACACACCCTTACCGAAATCTAGTATACCACAAATGTGCTACATGTAGCGCATAATTAGTACACTGTGGTACGTGCTAGAAATGTGCCAAATTGGAACCATGGACTTAGAAAAAAAATAGACAAATGCAGTATACCACAAATGTGCTACGCCTGGTACATTTCTAGCATGCGCTACAAATGTGCCACAAAGGTTCCAATTTGGCACATTTGTGGTACATAAGCTAGAAATGTACTACAAAACTGCAAACCGGCTACTGGATTAGCACATTCCTAGCACGTGCCACAAATGTGCTACGCCTGGTACATTTCTAGCATGCGCTACAAATGTGCCACGAAAGTTCCAATTTGGCACATTTGTGGTACATGAGCTAGAAATGTACTACAAAACTGCAAACCAGCTACTGGATTAGCAAATTTCTAGCACGTGCCACAAATGTGCTACGCCTGGTACATTTCTAGCACATTTGGCACATTAAAAACTTAATTGTAGCTTATACTTATTGTATTTTTTATTAATAGTAATATTGTGCTATAATTTATAAATCCAATTGTACTTGTAGGTTTGCTGTTTTGTGGTACATTTCTAGCGCACACCAGCAGCAGCTATTCGAGCAATAAACCGGGTGAAAAATGCACATATTAGCACATTATTGGCATATTAATATGTAGTAGTGACTTGGAATAAAGGCCGCGAAAGGTGAACATTCGCCTAACAGGTTTGAGGTTTGCTGGTCGATGTGAATGCGTGATATATTGTGTAAAAAATTCCATCTCACACGGCATAAAGCGCTTTGAACTTCGGATAAGGCGCTATATAAATAAAGAGAGTAATAAAAAAAGAATAATAATAATAAATAGTACACTATCGGCACACTGACCTAAAATCCAATTCACAAAATTATGGTCTTGTTCAAATCACTTCAATTGATTCACACACATACATTATATGCAAAAACAGAAAACCCAAAATAGATGTAAAAAGAATAAACCGCTTTTATTGAATGAATATGGAATGTCAGTAACACACAGACCACAGACCTAGATCCTTATGGAAAATGAATGTCATTTACACATTACACCTACCTAGATTCTCATTGAAAATAAATTTCAGTTCCACGTGTTATTGTTTTGGAATTTGAGGTCAATTGGGTAAGTGACACTTTACGGAGAAAACTTGAACTTCGCTGCCCCCGTTTTGTGACGATCAAGATTTCAAAGTCAACTATGGCACAAGCTTCTGTAGTTAACCTTCACCGTACTTTGTGGGTTGAGGACGACCCAGATCCTCACACAATCGACTTTATCTCTGAAACTTTTTGGAGTTTTTAATTGAGACTTCATGCAATCTCTAATCACCATACGACCTTTCCATTGCCCATTTTTTGAAAGATTATCTTTGTGAACAAACAAATAAACGATGACGTATATTGAACTACACAGTCCGGATGATGTGGGTGGTGGACGACCCATATGGAATTACGTAATGAATGTTACGTTGTTTATCCTTATTCGGATGACGTGGGTCGTGTACGACCCATACTCTGCAAAGAGGCGGAAAAATGTTTATTCCTATCCTGATGGCGTGGATCGTGTACAACCCATAACTGTTTACGTTGAATCCTTTGGAGAGTGTGGGTCATGTCATCCGGACTGAAGTGTGGGTCGTGTCATCCGGACTGTGTAGTCCAACGCTTGATCCGGTGAAGGTTAAAAAGAGTCAGAATGCCCGGGTCTTGATCCATGTCATTGATGCAGAAAATAGCAGCTCACATATATGGACTGCAGGCCATCAACTGCAAACACAAATAATATTCATATTAAAGATGACTTTAGACAGGTTTCACAGTCTTCAGAGTCGGGTATATCCCTGACTTTGATATTAAATAAAATGTTTCGTTTTGTTTAGTCGTGAATTTTCACTGGTCTGTGTCGAATGTCTTCGGAATTTACATATGAAAAATAAACTTTGATCGAATTTAAGTCAAGTTTGTATTCCCCACCAGCGAAAAAGGTAGGTCGGTCGTGAGAAATGAGACAGACACGATTTCCCTTTTTAGCCACATTGCAATAGACAAAGGCACCAGTACAAAAACACAAAGAAATCCAGTGAAAAGTACATTAGAAACCAAAGAACAGAGATAGATGAACACACTTAGTTAAAAAAAACAATGAATGTTGTTTATGTTTAGTCGATGAAATCGCATGTGAAGTAAACGGTCTTTTTTCTAAATGTGTCTGTCTCAAAAACGTTAATTACAAATCTGTTCAGTTGGAATGGCTGTTAAAAGGTTTGGACGTAACATGCTTTTAATAAGTAGCAATTTCCATCAAATCACGACATGAAAGGGTTTTGAAAGGCTAACTACGGCTTATTCTACTTGCGCTTGGTCATTTTGTCACTCGGGCAAGGTGTCTGTCTCATTTTTTCTCACGACCGCCCTGCAGACAAATCGTCTGCTATAACCGCCATACACAGCAAATTGTCATGATGCAACCAATTTTACACTTCCTATCCGTTGTCAGGCAGATGATCAACTGGCTGACTAAAGAATTTTTCGGCATGTGTTTATTTCAGAGCACGTTATTTACTGTCTAGTCACTCGGGCAAGGTGTCTGTCTCATTTTTTCTCACGACCGTCCTGAAGACAAATCGTCTGCTATGACCGCCATACACAGCAAATTGCCATGATGCGACCAATTTTATACTTCCTATCCGTTGTCAGGCAGATGATCAACTGGCTGACTAAAGAATTTTTCGGCATGTGTTTATTTCAGAGCACGTTATTTACTGTCTGTCTCTGAAAACCTTGAATTCTCACGACCGCCCGGCACTATTGACGGTCATTTCTTACCAAATGTTAAGCAGATTCATTTGTAAAATAACAACATTCAGTGACTGTGTCTGATCAACGCCAGTGGTTTTTTTTCAATCCTTGAATGCACTGCATTGTGAATGTTGTGGTCAAGTGAAAGTTTTATAGACATCGCCGTACGTTTTTCAACACAGATTGAAAACGTTCCAACTTGGAAAGAGAGCCAGTCACGATCATATAATCGTAGGGAATCAATAGTTGCTTTGTTTATTAACTTTCAAGTGCTTTTAAAAGTTTGATTTTTGTCATTGTTATTGTTGCATATGTGCGCGCGCCTGTCAGTGTGGAAGAGTGTAGGGTAAGTGTATCCAATTCCGACCGACTTCGGGGATACCTAAATCCGACCGATTTTCCAAGTCACTAATGATGAGGTTCACACGTCATCCCAACAGAAAGAATGCCATTCATACAAGGGCCATTCATGAACGGTTGATGACGCGACGTCACGAACCAATCGTTTCGTCACGAGAGTTAATTGCGTCATCTGCACCGCGGCGCGAAATGTGCCTTCGCCATACGTTTCTTGCAAAGGGTGAGATAATTTGATGAACAGAGTTGTGTTTCTTTTACATGGATGTTAATAAGTGTTTTTGGAAGAATAATGTTATGGTTCTGACGAAATCTCATTGTACTTTTTAATCGAAAAGGGGAAAATCTTATCGGTCGTGATTAGATACCCAGTTTTTGAGAGAGTATTTAAATCCGACAACAACGCAGATAATACAAAACGCTGCACAAAATCCCAGTAAAACCATTCATTGTTTACGTTTATGACTTGAAAAAAGCATATGAACAAGGAAACATATCAGATGATGTTTTATCTAGCTGTGTGTGTGTGTGTGTGTGTGTGTGTGTGTGTGTGTGCGTGCGGCCGAGCGTTGCGCGCACGTGTTCGTTTGTGTGTGTGTGTGTGTGTGTGTGTGCGTGCGTGCGTGCGTGCGTGTGTGTGTGTGTGTGTGTGTGTGTGTGTGTGTAAGCGTGCGCGCGAGCGTTGTGCGCACGTGTTCGTTTGTGTTAGCTTATGTATGTGTGTGTGTGTGTGTGTGTGTGTGTGTGTGTGTGTGTGTGTGTGTGTGTGTGTGTGTGTGTGTGAGTGTTGATGCGTGAGTGTTGATGCGTGCGTACTTGCATGTGTGCGTGCGAGAGGGGTTGGGTTTTCTTATGTGTGCAGAGTAGTTGTTGTAGAATATGCAAGACATTAAGGTTCAGTCTGTAGTGGATATACTGGGACAGCGTCCATATGCATGTACTATGCCACAGTTCAGTCTGTAGTGGATATACTGGGACTGCGTCCAGGTACTATGCCACAGTTCAGTCAGTAGTGGATATACTAGGACTGCGTTAAGGTACTCTGCCACAGTCTTTGATGACGTCATTTCCGTTTTTGTGATAGTTGAGGCGGACCTGTTAAGTAATCTTTGATTAAGTCGGGACTTTGATATTGCATTTGAGCCAGGTAGCTTGAAAATAAGTGAATTAGTTCGCTCATTAAAATTGTCATCAAAAACGAATATTTCATTACAGATTCAAACACTACTGCATTGTACTTCTTATCTTCTCCTGATTTAAAAAATATATATACATATGTTATGTTTACTTTAAAAACGCGTTCAGAATTAAAGAAAACAGGTTGAGTATGCTTCGCGGAGATGAGTGTGATCCGTGACGGTTTTCGGGTATGGTTAGCCGAGACTATCTGAATTTAGTCTCGCCGATCGGACTTTTTTTTTTTTTAGTTTATCCTTCAATTTGATGCCTATAGATTGACTACATGTTTTTATATCGCTTTACGCGACTTGTTTTACATTTTGTCAAGTTATGAAATGTATTATAAAATTTGGTACATAACATTCTAAAAATTGCAAATAACAATAACACTTTTGATTACAGATTCAAAAGTTATTGCATTGTATCCTTTGGATTTCCTGGATCCCAATGTATAAACAGATATGTCATGCTTAGTGTGAAAATCTGCTCAAATGAGAAAAATCGCCCGTTTTGTTCATATGCTTCGCGGAGGCAACCCGTCTCGGTCTTCTGATTTCGGCTAGCCAAATCTCACTAGCATTGTTAATGACTCGTCCCTGATTCCAATGTTGATCTTTTAGTTTCAAACCAACTTAATGTTTTATTATCGCTTCACATGACTTGTTCTGTATATTTTTTTTCGCTGTCATGATGTCATCATTTAGAGGGTAGGGTTACATTTTCAGGTATTTATTCCCCAAGAATATGCAAAAAAAATTCCAAACTCGTTTTTTTCTATTGGTCAATGATTCTACTTTTTTTATAAAGTGAGAAATGGAGTGAAATTAACATTGTTACTTTTGAAGGTATGCTCATGACGTGCATCACAGCGAAATAGCAGTTCAGAAGAACGGAATTCCCATAATTAGTCCTTATTTGCTGCTTTTTTCACTGAGCTCGGAAATGATATTTTGCTTGCATTGTTATTGCTTAATTTATTAAAGCCTCTGGACAATATTCTTTGAATAAATCGTTACCCAATTCTGTTTACGTCTATCCCTTTGTTTGATAGAGTACTGTAACAAGCTATCACATTATGTCGACAAGAATGCGTCTCCATACAAGTTTTTGTCTTGATTCCATACAGGAGGATGTAAGGCTTTAATAAAAACACTATTTCAAAAATCTCTGTCAAGATTGATTTTGTTGAAAAAAAAGGAAGTCTGTGATTGAAGATTGTGAAACCTGCCTGTACTTATGCACTTTAAATAATTTATTAAGGTCAGAAAAAACATTTGGGTTTCTGTTTCAAGTGTTTGTTGGATTCTTCCATTCCTTCTGGGTCTTGCAGACTTGAAAGTTGACAAGAAAAGCTACTCTTCACTGTGCACATGTATCCAGGGAATACTTGAAAAAAACAGCATAGTAGTTATTATTACTGTTGTCTAATACAGTAATACTATTACTAGTAACTTAATTTACAATTCAACATTTGATATTTTTTAATTTAATTTTGAAGAGAAACAATTAGATAAACTTGCTAATTTTCAAATACTAAATGTATGGAAGGAAATAATTGGTTGGCAATATTACAAATGACGAACGCAAGCACTCTTCGTGGATGCAAGTGAGCTATAAAGTATAAAGAATGTCCATGGCCGATGACTCAGTAACTAAAGTGCTCAATTCAAACTCAAAGCTAAGTTCTGTTCTACTACTACTTCTAGTGGCACTGGTAATAATAGTAGTACTGCAAAATGTGAAGATGTGTCTGTAACAGTAACTTGAGTAAGTGAAAGTTTGAAAAGAATGTGTATTTGTTTGTCTTTGTGCCATACTACCATAAGTACCAGTCATCCGACAGTCGTCACAGTGACACTGTGTCTATGATTTGAACTTCACTTTTCAGTCACTCAACTCACTGGGTCAGCACAATAGTTACACTAAAAGTTAAAATACCACTGTATCAAAACTATCTACACAACTTACCAACTATAGAGTGAAGAAAGTGAGACAGAGTCAGTCACTCATTGAGATTCGGGTGGAGGCAGAGTGGATGTTTCGTTTCTGACTTAGCAAGTAGACGTGTCACTGTCAGCCATGTCCATGGTTCTCCAAGTTGTCAAAGGACCGGCTTGCTCTTCGCATGGAAGTAGTTGTGGATCTCAACATAGCAACAATATTGTAGACTTTGATCCCACACTTAGATATCCAGTTCAAAAGCTTCGTTCATGATGCATTCCTGGGAAAATATCCACTCTGAACACAGCCCTGTTTCAGTGTTTGAATCACATGGCAGTTTCGTGGGGTAGAATTAAAATGGCGGTGTATTTTGTCTCCTTTCATTTGATTGGGCGATATTTTTAGAAGTAGCCACTCACGCGAAGCGACACAATACATGATCAAATACAGCTTACTTGTTCAAAACAAATGCTTTCTCATAGTGACCTTCTCCATTTAAAATCTTGAAGGAACTTATAAATACAATTATAGTCTTTTTTTGTAATTTCTTATATAATTTTGTTTATTTTTCACAAAAGCTATCTAGATGTGTGGATTTTGTATCAATGAGTATACAATTTAATACATTATGCTAATCTTTTATAAAGCTGATTTTGTGTGAAATTATGTGTTTATATACATTTTAACCATGAATCCCTGTGTTTTTACCCTGTATCCTATTTTTTTTTGTACTTAATTTTTACTGTGACAGTTTCTTTAGTTTATGCAAAATTCTGCTAAGTCCAAGATTGGCATATTTGTAGCATACTGTGAAAAAAACTAAGTCTTTACTAGCACACAAAAATGACAAAGTATTTCATTGGCATATTTGTAGCACACAAGAAAATAGCTAAGTCCATGATTGGCACATTTGTAGCACATAATAAAATAACTAAGTCTGTGATTGGCACATTTCTAGCGCGTAAGAAAATAACTAAGTCCATGATTGGCACATTTCTAGCACATTGCAAAGAGCACACAGTTGTTCGTTAGCACATTTCTGGTATAGAATAAAATGACAAAGTCCATGATTGGCACATTTCTAGCATAGGATTGAAACCTGTAGCACATTTTGTGGTATACCACAAATGTACCAATGGTTGTCTGTGGCACATTTGTAGTATACGTTTGGTACATTTAGTACATTTGTAGCATAGGATTAGCACAAAATTGGTATACCAATAATGTGCTAAAAACCGTAGGGGCAGATACTGTTTCACTACAGACGTTACAGTCAAGATAGAACAGTACATTCTTACACACAGAGAATGTTTCACTACATACGTTACAGTCAAGATAGAACACTACATTCTTACACACAGAGAATGTTTCACTACAGACGTTACAGTCAAGATAGAACAGTACATTTTTACACACAGAGAATGTTTCACTACAGACGTTACAGTCAAGATAGAACACTACATTCTTACACACAGAGAATGTTTCACTACAGACGTTACAGTCAAGATAGAACAGTGCATTCTTACACACAGAGAATGTTTCACTACAGACGTTACAGTCAAGATAGAACACTACATTCTTACACACAGAGAATGTTTCACTACAGACGTTACAGTCAAGATAGAACAGTGCATTCTTACACACAGATAATGTTTCACTACAGACGTTGCAGTCAAGATAGAACAGTGCATTCTTACACACAGAGAATGTTTCACTACAGACGTTACAGTCAAGATAGAACAGTGCATTCTTACACACAGAGAATGTTTTACTACAGACGTTACAGTCAAGCTAGTATACTACATTCTTACACACAGAGAATGTTTCACTACAGACGTTACAGTCAAGATAGAACACTACATTCTTACACACAGATAATGTTTCACTACAGACGTTACAGTCAAGAGAGAACACTACATTCTTACACACAGAGAATGTTTAGATGTTACAGTCAAGATAGAACAGTGCATTATTACACACAGAGAATGTTTCACTGCAGACGTTACAGTCAAGATAAAACACTACGTTCTTACACACAGATAATGTTTCGCTACAGACGTTACAGTCAAGATAGAACAGTGCATTCTTACACACAGAGAATGTTTCACTACAGACGTTACAGTCAAGAGAGAACACTACATTCTTACACACAGAGAATGTTTAGATGTTACAGTCAAGATAGAACAGTGCATTATTACACACAGAGAATGTTTCACTGCAGACGTTACAGTCAAGATAGAACAGTGCATTCTTACACACAGAGAATGTTTCACTGCAGACGTTACAGTCAAGATAGAACACTACATTCTTACACACAGAGAATGTTTCACTGCAGACGTTACAGTCAAGATAGAACAGTGCATTCTTACACACAGAGAATGTTTCACTACAGACGTTACAGTCAAGATAGAACACTACATTCTTACACACAGAGAATGTTTCACTACAGACGTTACAGTCAAGATAGACACTACATTCTTACACACAGAGAATGTTTCACTACAGACGTTACAGTCAAGATAGAACACTACATTCTTACACACAGAGAATGTTTCACTACAGACGTTACAGTCAAGATAGACACTACATTCTTACACACAGAGAATGTTTCACTACAGACGTTACAGTCAAGATAGAACAGTGCATTCTTACACACAGAGAATGTTTCACTACAGACGTTACAGTCAAAATAGAACACTACATTCTTACACATAGAGAATTTTTCACTACAGACGTTACAGTCAAGATAGAACAGTGCATTCTTACACACAGAGAATGTTTCACTACAGACGTTACAGTCAAGATAGAACAGTGCATTCTTACACACAGAGAATGTTTCACTACAGACGTTACAGTCAAGATAGACACTACATTCTTACACACAGAGAATGTTTCACTACAGACGTTACAGTCAAGATAGACACTACATTCTTACACACAGAGAATGTTTCACTACAGACGTTACAGTCAAGATAGACACTACATTCTTACACACAGAGAATGTTTCACTACAGACGTTACAGTCAAGCTAGAATACTACATTCTTACACACAGAGAATGTTTCACTACAGACGTTACAGTCAAGAGAGAACACTACATTCTTACACACATAGAATGTTTCACTACAGACGTTACAGTCAAGATAGAACAGTGCATTCTTACACACAGAGAATGTTTCACTACAGACGTTACAGTCAAGATAGAACACTACATTCTTACACACAGAGAATGTTTCACCACAGACATTACAGTCAAGATAGAACACTACATTCTTACACACAGAGAATGTTTCACTACAGACGTTTCAGTCAAGATAGACACTACATTCTTACACACAGAGAATGTTTCACTACAGACGTTACAGTCAAGATAGAACACTACATTCTTACACAGTATTTATTACCTTCACAGACAGCAATCCATAGAGTGATGTTTCCCTGGTAACCGGTGTTCACAGCTAGGTATAGAGATGTTTGCATCAGTCAGTGTTCACAGCTAGGTGGAGATGTATGCATTAGTCAGTGATCACAGCTAGGTAGAGATGTTTGCATAAGTCTGTTTTCAGAAAAAAAAGGTAGAACATTTTGCCGCAGTCAGAGTTCACAGTCAAGAACAGACATGTAACATATCACACCACTTCGTGGCCTCCGAGTGTGGGGGCTTGGGGCTGGGCAAATCAAGAACAGACACGTAACATATCACACCACTCCGTGGTCTCTGAGTGTGAGGCCTTGGGGCTGGGCAAATCAAGAACAGACACGTAACATATCACACCACTCCGTGGTCTCTGAGTGTGAGGCCTTGGGGCTGGGCAAGTCAAGAACAGACATGTAACATATCACACCACTCCGTGGTCTCTGAGTGTGAGGCCTTGGGGCTGGACGGGCAAGTCAAGAACAGACACGTAACATATCACACCACTCCGTGCCCTCCGAGTGTGAGGCCTTGGGGCTGGGCGGGCAAGTCAAGAACAGACACGTAACATATCACACCACTCCGTGGTCTCTGAGTGTGAGGCCTTGGGGCTGGACGGGCAGAAAAGTCGTCAGCACGGAGAAAACACGATTGACGAGCGACTGCCTGACGCCTTGAAGCAGTGTGACACAGAGCACATTT
>NC_090252.1:55264633-55294654 GCF_037325665.1 Littorina saxatilis
TTGTCTGAGTTCTGAGTTGTCTGAGTTCTGAGTTGTCTGAGTTCTCAGAGTTAGTGGAAGGTTGCCTAATATGGACGACTTGTTATGCTGATAACTAGCTCTTTTTCTTGCAAAGACGTTCCATTGTGTTGGTTTTTAGTCCTTCTCTTTGGAAATGTGAACGCGAAACAACAATTACGAAAAACAGGCCTTTCAACATCAAAACCAGTCTAGTGCACCAGACTGAACTGGCACGCTTTTTATCACTGTGAGTGACGTGCCAGTTCAGTCTGCTGCGCTGGACTTGGTTTTGATGTTGGAAGACCTGTTTTTTGTAATTGTTGTTTCGCGTTCATATTTCCATACCACCCAAGCGCGTTGTTACTGTTGTACCAAAATTGATCCCCAATTGTAATATTCATTTGTGTTGAAGTGTTCAAAATGCTGAATTTGTGCAATTGTGACCCTCCACGACGGTATGAGTCGCATGTCACCTTTGCATGATTTTCATATTTTTACATTTTCCTGAAGAGTTTTTTATGCTCTATCCAGTGGTGAAAACCGTTTTAGAAAAGAGCGAAAACTGTTTGAGTTATAAGCCTGCGACTATGGTGACCCTCACACTGTTACTAGACACCCCCCGGACTTATATTATGCCTAGCGCAGAACCGCGTGAGGTGACATGCGACTCATTTCGTCGTGGAGGGTCACAATTGTACTGTTAAACGTTATTACAATTTAATCAAACTTTTCTAAAAAAAAAGTGCCAGTACGTCCACGAAACTCATCAAAACGCAATAAATATTGTACACACTGTTTAGCAATTGTGTTATCAATACTCATGTCAAAGTTAAAAGGAATACAATGAGCCATTCTAAAACAACAGGGTGTTTACCAACATTGCCCACAAGAAATGACGCCAAAACAGGCCCTTTACGGCCTCTGACGAGGCTAAAACCTGTCTTCTTCAAAATGGCAAAACAACACTGCTAGGCACAACAGCGGAGCCAAATCAATTATATAAGGGTAGAAAATGGGTTGTTCTTCAATTCGAGATCAACAACTCTTGCTTATTTTGATTTTTTGTGTATTTTAGTCTCTGCAAATTTGTGTTTGCGAATTTGATTTTGGAAGGTGTCCTTGGTCTCCGGTACACTGCGAATTGCTGAAAAATAAAACTCTTTGTTTCAAACGGTAGGGGAATGAATTACCTTTCTGGCAATTTACTTGGTTTTATTATAACTGGCCGCATCACAAAGTTCTACAGCTAAATGTATGTGTTTAGTTTTTTATGACGATTAGTGTAGATTACAGTACTGCGAATGTACCATGAATTGTTCCAGTCACAATCGGTAGAAAACTTTCCCAAATGGCGCCTTATTTATACTACATTTAACCATACAGACAAATTCACAACTGGTCCATATTAGGAGCCTGGGCGCCTGTGGGAAGCGTTTTAGCCCTACATGGCACGGAAGCGCCTGGGGCTATATTTAGATTAGGCGCATAAATGTTCATAATAATAATAATAATAATAATAATAATAATAATTTGCATGTGTAAGCTAGACTGTAGGTTTGGCATCCTGAATTCAACGGTCTGAATCTGCTTTGACGAATGGGTATCTATGAGGACTAAATAGAAAACGATGACGGACGGAGGCCCTCACTGTAAAAAGCCCCCCTATGATTCAAAATAACATTATACAAATTACAATGCAAGTCAATCTAATTCTAATTTTAATGACATCTTCAACGAGCAAACTAATTTATTAGTTTTTAAGATTTCGAGCTGAAATGCAAAACCATCGTCCGGACTTTGTCGAAGATTGTTTTACCAAAATGTCAATACATTTAGTTGAAAAATGAGGGAGTGACAGTGCTGCCTCAACTTTCACAAAAAGCCGGATATGACGTCATCGAAGACATCCATCCAAAAAATGAAAAACAGTCCTGGGGATATTATACCTAGGAACTCTCATGTGAATTTTTATGAAGATTGGTCCAGTAGTTTCCTCGGAATCACACTCACACACACACGCACACGCACACACACACACACACACACACACACACACACACACACACACACACACACAAGCACACACACACGCACACACACACACACACACACACACACACACACACACACACACACACACACACACACGATGACCCTCGTCTTGATTCCCCGTCTATGTTAAAACATTTAGTCAAAACTTGACTAATTGTAAAACACGTATACAAAACAAACGGAGAGAAACTAAGTGAAATCATCAACTTCCACAACAAGAAGACTATTTGTTATATTCTTTGTGACATCTCGAGGGCTGGTTACTGGTTATGTTCAGCTTCTTGATGAAATAATGAAACAAGCCTTTTGCTTGTAGTTTGTTTCTATTTGTTGAAGGTGGTCCATATTAGGGGACATACAATATATACTTTGAGATATTGCTATTATCTTTTGTTTGCAGTAGAAACTCGGGGTCAACACTGCTAAAATCAAACAAATACAGTCTTACCTGCCATATATAGCAATGTGTGTGTGATAACGCCTTTGGCTGTGGACATAAATTATTTCGTTTTAAGCGTCAAATTTAGAGTTAACGCTGCCAACAATGTAAAATAGATAACAATGCTAAGAGTTTCGTGGTTTGTGTTTCTGCAGCAGTGTTGACATGTGCAAGTAATGCGACTCTTACACCGTGCTGAATTACTCTTGCGATTTGATATTTTCCAATAATTCGCAATGATCGGGACATGGTCGCAAGACATTCGTAAATGTTCTTAACCATTCGCCACCATTCGTCTCTTGTTTCGAACGTAGCAACATGTTCCTAATATTTGCAAGGAAATCATATTTCTAACGTTTTCCCAACGTACTCGTAAGTATTCGCAAGATATTCGTAATCATGGCAATGTATTCGTAACGCTCGCAAGCATTTGCAACTATTCGTTATGCCTGTCTTACACTGTGCCGAATATCCTTGCGTACATTCGTAATCATCGCAATGTATTTGTAATGATCGCAAGGCATTTGCAAACATTCGTTATGCCTGTCTTACACTGTGTCGAATATCCTTGCGAATATGGATTCGTATGCATTCGCAATGATCGGTATACATTCGCAAGCACTCGCAAGGATTTGTAAGGCTTAGAATGGTCAATATTTGCCCATTCGTCTCTTTTTTGGGCCGAATACAACATTTTCATATGCACATTTCTTGCGAATGTCTTACGAATGGTTGCGAGAGCTTGCGAATGTGTACCGATTATTGCGAATGCCTTGCGAGCGCTACGAATAACCTTTACGATGATTACGAATGGCTTACAAATATGCCTTTCTTGCGAATATTAGGAGCATGTTGCTAATATTCGCAACAAGAGACGAATGGGGGTGAATGGTTAAGAACATTTACAAATGTCTTGCGACCATGTCCCGATCATCACGAATTATTGGCGAATTCTATTCACAATGGAAATTCGGCACAGTGTAAGATTAATTACGAACAATGCGAATTGCATAATCGCTTTATTCGTAAAATGTTTGCAAGCACTCGCAACACTCGCAAGGCCACTTGCAACGTTCGTAAAACGCCCGCAAGACATTCGTATATGCATTTGTATGCATTCGCAATGATCGGTAATTAGGCTTCGAATTTTCAATTATTTTGTCCTGTCCATTCGATCGTCCCTGTTTTTGCCTAATACAAGATGTTCATATTCGCAAGGATATTCGGCACAGTGTAAGACAGGCATTACCAAGAAAGGGTCAATACAGCGAATGAAATTGTTTTGAGCGCTCTAGCACCGTTAGTTTGTCAGATATGGTCCATATTAGGAGCGGGTCCATATTAGACAACCGTCCCATGTGAATCGGAGCAGTGTGAGCACCAGAAAGAACAGCTTAGCACGAGCACAACAGCAAATCAGGTAGTAGGTTTCCCCCACCCCCCTCTAAAACCAAACCTTTGGGAAACCAATTAACCCGTATTAGTGGATCAAATAGTTTGAGACAAGTCACGGCGTATCTTTCAATGTGTAGCTCGCCTCACAACCAGTGTCGTCACTGTCGCTAGGGACGCGTCGTCATGACCACAGGCGGGACGCGCTCCACTGGCTTTGTTCATTGCTTTATCATTATAATTATTTGACGAAAGCGCGCTCTGAGTCGCACTGTTTCAAGGCGCCAGTCGGGTGTCTTATACTTGTTTAAGAGTATCGTTATAAAAAACAAGAAACTACTTTTTAACTTCAAGAAAACGCGCTCTGTGTCACACTGCTTCAAGGCGTCAGGTAGTCGCTCGTCAATAGTGTTTTCTCCGTGCTGACGACTCTTCTGAAGTCCAGGCAGCACACTCGCGACGTCTGTTCAAAACTTGTCTTCGTCATCTTACTGGATGGCTGTTGACTTGCCCGCCCAGCCCCAAGGCCCCTGTGACACTCAGAGGCCACGGAGTGGTGTGATATGTTACATGTCTGTTCTTGACTGTGAACTCTGACTGCGGTAAAATGTTTTCTGAAAACAGACTTATGCAAACATCTTTACCTAGCTGTGATCACTGACTAATGCATACATCTCCACCTAGCTGTGAACACTGACTGATGTAAACATCTCTATACCTAGCTGTGAACAGCGGTTACCAGGAAAACATCACTCTATGAATTGCTGTCTGTGAAGGTAACAAAGACTGTGTGTAAGAATGTAGTGTTCTATCTTGACTGTAACGTCTGTAGTGAAACATTCTCTGTGTGTAAGAATGTAGTGTTCTATCTTGACTGTAACTTCAATAGTGAAACATTCTCTGTGTGTAAGAATGCACTGCTCTATCTTGACTGTAACGTCTGTAGTGAAATAATCTCTGTGTGTAAAAATGCACTGCTCTATCTTGACTGTAACGTCTGTAGTGAAACATTCTCTGTGTGTAAGAATGCAGCGTTCTATCTTGACTGTAACGTCTGTAGTAAAACATTCTCTGTGTGTAAGAATGCACTGTTCTATCTTGACTGTAACGTCTGTAGTGAAACATTCTCTGTGTGTAAGAATGCACTGTTCTATCTTGACTGTAACGTCTGTAGTGAAACATTCTCTGTGTGTAAGAATGTAGTGTTCTATCTTGACTGTAACGTCTGTAGTGAAGCACTCTCTGTGTGTAAGAATGTACTGTTCTATCTTGACTGAAACGTCTGTAGTGAAACATTCTCTGTGTGCAAGATTGTACTGTTCTATCTTGACTGTAACGTCTGTAGTGAAACATTCTCTGTGTGTAAGAATGTAGTGTTCTATCTTGACTGTAACGTCTGTAGTGAAACATTCTCTGTGTGTAAGAATGCACTGTTCTATCTTGACTGTAACGTCTGCAGTGAAACATTCTCTGTGTGTAAGAATGCACTGTTCTATCTTGACTGTAACGTCTGTAGTGAAACATTCTCTGTGTGTAAGAATGCACTGTTCTATCTTGACTGTAACGTCTGTAGTGAAACATTCTCTGGGTGTAAGAATGTACTGTTCTATCTTGACTGTAACGTCTGTAGTGAAACATTCTCTGGGTGTAAGAATGCACTGTTCTATCTTGACTGTAACGTCTGCAGTGAAACATTCTCTGGGTGTAAGAATGTAGTGTTCTATCTTGACTGTAACGTCTGTAGTGAAACATTCTCTGTGTGTAAGAATGTACTGTTCTATCTTGACTGTAACGTCTGTAGTGAAACATTCTCTGTGTGTAAGAATGTAGTGTTCTCTCTTGACTGTAACGTCTGTAGTGAAACATTATCTGTGTGTAAGAATGTAGTGTTCTATCTTGACTGTAACGTCTGTAGTGAAACATTCTCTGTGTGTAAGAATGCACTGTTCTATCTTGACTGTAACGTCTGTAGTGAAACATTCTCTGTGTGTAAGAATGTAGTGTTCTATCTTGACTGTAACGTCTGTAGTGAAACATTCTCTGTGTGTAAGAATGTAGTATTCTATCTTGACTGTAACGTCTGTAGTAAAACATTATCTGTGTGTAAGAATGCACTGTTCTATCTTGACTGTAACGTCTGCAGTGAAACATTCTCTGTGTGTAAGAATGCACTGTTCTATCTTGACTGTAACGTCTGTAGTGAAACATTCTCTGTGTGTAAGAATGCACTGTTCTATCTTGACTGTAACGTCTGTAGTGAAACATTCTCTGTGTGTAAAAATGCACTGTTCTATCTTGACTGTAACGTCTGTAGTGAAACATTATTTGTGTGTAAAAATGTACTGTTCTATCTTGACTGTAAACGTCTGTAGTGAAACATTCTCTGTGTGTAAGAATGTAGTGTTCTATCTTGACTGTAACGTCTGTAGTGAAACATTCTCTGTGTGTAAAAATGTACTGTTCTATCTTGACTGCAACGTCTGTAGTGAAACATTATCTGTGTGTAAGACTATGCCCGTCTGTTTATATAAGTGACAAATGAGCACGACCAGGATGTTGGTATGACGTTGCCGCTTTTCATATAAGTGACAAATGAGCACGACCAGGTTTATGGTTTGACGTTGCCACTTCTTATATAAGTGACACATAAGTACGACCAGGATGTTGGTATGACGTTGCCGCTTCTTATATAAGTGACACATAAACACGACCAGGATGTTGGTATGACGTTGCCGCTTCTTATATAAGTGACACATAAACACGACCAGGATGTTGGTATGACGTTGTCGCTTCTTATATAAGTGACACATAAGTACGACCAGGTTTATGGTTTGACGTTGCCACTTATTAAACTACTGAGAAACACGGCCTTCAGCTGTGAAAACCTTGACCGCCATAAGTGCGTGTGTAGACTGCAGTAAGCTACAGTAAATTCAGTGTGTAGACTGTAGTAAGCTACAGTAAATTCAGTGTGTAGACTGTAGTAAGCTACAGTAAATTCAGTGTGTAGACTGTAGTAAGCTACAGTAAATTCAGTGTGTAGACTGTAGTAAGCTACAGTAAATTCAGTGTGTAGACTCTAGTAAGCTACAGTAAATTCAGTGTGTAGACTGTAGTAAGCTACAGTAAATTCAGTGTGTAGACTGTAGTAAGCTACAGTAAATTCAATGTGTAGACTGTAGTAAGCTACAGTAAATTCAGTGTGTAGACTGCAGTAAGCTACAGTAAATTCAGTGTGTAGACTGTAGTAAGCTACAGTAAATTCAGTGTGTAGACTGTAGTAAGCTACAGTAAATTCAGTGTGTAGACTGTAGTAAGCTACAGTAAATTCAGTGTGTAAAAAGGTGAAGGTCCCAATAAACCCTGATTCTGCATGGTACAGGGTGACCCAAAAACAAGTCGCGTAAGGCGAAAATACAATATTTAGTCAAGTAGCTGTCGAACTCACAGAATGAAACGCAATGCCATTTTACTCGTAGCATCGTCAGTCCACCGCTCGTGGCAAAGGCAGTGAAATTGACAAGAAGAGCGGGGTAGTAGTTGCGCTAAAAAAGAATAGCACGCTTTTCTGTACCTCTCTTTGTTTTAACTTTCTAAGCGTGGTTTTAATCCAAACATATCATTATGGGGGCGAGGACGCCCCCATTCTATAAGGATAGTTTAGAGGTTGACCATGGGCAGCGCCATTTTGTTGTGAAATACGTCATCAGTTTGTGTACACAGGAAGTTGTGACATCCGTCACCCTATGGGAGGGGTGAAGGCAACATTGTTCATCTGTAGAAAGTTGTGAAATCCGTCACCCTATGGGAGGGGTGACGTCAAAATTGGTCATCACAGAGTTTGTGTAACACAGGAAGTTGTGAAATACGTCACCCTATGGGAGGGGTGACGTCAAAATTGTTCAACAAAAACATGATATGTCGCATTGTGCAGGGTCAACTGCAACAAACTCAAACCGAGCCATTCATACCTAGCTGTATTTGAGTGACTTATATACCCGACATTTTTATTTCTTATTTTTAGCACAGGTGTAGGAAAAATCATGAACCAAAATGTTATTTATTTTCTAATTTAACATTTTTTTTACAAATATGACCATGGTCTTTTAAACATACAGTGACATTAAACATTGTTATGTTAAAAAAAAGAAAAAAGAAATAAAGCTTTTGTGCACAAATCAGAAAATACATTGTACATTTTACCTACAGGCCAAACAGTGTCTGTTGGCGGCAGAGGGCCCAGCAAGTTGCTATTTTTAGATCGATTAAAAGTTGTCAAGAACAGGCGCTTACATTTGGATGTGTCCACTGATAGTAGGTTTGGTTGTGATCAATCAGAATGATGTAGGAATAAAAATGTATGACAGTTTGGTATGATGACATGTAATTCAAATATGCTGAAATGTAATATTATACATGATATAATATTATTATGGCTGTTGCCATGACCATGAACCCCAAGAAAGGTTTAATGTTATGTAAAATCAAAATACCAAAATCAAGCACCTACTAATCTGGTCTACGGTGCGGCTTGGACCAAAAAAGGATGGACACGCAACTCGCTCAGCCAGCCAGCGCTGCGAGACTTACAGCGGCCAACTTCGCCGCGGCGCGCTCATTGGCTAAGTATTGAACTTGCGTCAAGGCCGATGCGCGTAGATTCCCAGAATGTTTACTTTCGGTTAGATTCTTCGACAGCATTCGCAGAGGTGACTGCCGTATTGTGTACCGCAGTCAGAAGTAATTTATTACTTTTGGGAGTTTAGTAACGTGATATCAGTTTTCAATTGTTCGTTCACTTATATTGCTTTCAGATTTAACACACAAGAAACAGTAGCACGGTTTTCGTTGCGAAAATGTGCATTGGCAGTGCTACGCGATCGAATTGTGTATTATGTACACGCGGTGTTCTTCTCAGGAAAAGACCGAAGCGACATGTGACGTCAGTCGTTCAGCCCGCGAGCGGTGGGATGGGGGGGTTCACATGGTTTGTTTGTTTCAGAACCACACCCATATACACACATTTCACATGTAAACCATTTGTCCGCCCCCTGTCGATATTTATCGACTAAGTTCCTTGTATCTATATGTTTTTGGAATCAGGAACCAACAAGGAATAAGATGAAAGTGTTTTTAAATTGATTTCGACAATTTAATTTTGATAATAATTTTTATATATTTAATTTTCAGAGCTTGTTTGTAATCCGAATATAACATATTTATATGTTTTTGGAATCAGCAAATGATGGAGAATAAGATAAACGTAAATTTGGATCGTTTTAGAAATTTTTATTTTTTTTTACAATTTTCCGATTTTTAATGACCAAAGTCATTAATTAATTTTTAAGCCACCAAGCTGAAATGCAATACCGAACCCCGGGCTTCGTCGAAGATTACTTGACCAAAATTTCAACCAATTTGGTTGAAAAATGAGGGCGTGACAGTGCCGCCTCAACTTTCACGAAAAGCCGGATATGACGTCATCAAAGACATTTATCGAAAAAAGGAAAAAAACGTTCGGGGATATCAATCCCAGGAACTCTCATGTAAAATTTCATAAAGATCGGTCCAGTAGTTTGGTCTGAATCGCTCTACACGCACGCACGCACACATACACACACACACACATACACCACGACCCTCGTTTCGATTCCCCCTCGATGTTAAAATATTTAGTCAAAACTTGACTAAATATAAAAAGAGTACCCAGACAAACTTGAACTCGCCGCATATGAGCATAACTTTCCTGAAAGACAAGCTAGAACGCTAAAATTTGGAGCATTTTCTGTGCAAATCATGCAGAAGCTACTTGTGTGTGTAAATCAATTTCATGAAGATTGCTTTATTTTTGTTCAATTTATGACTTTTATGACGTTTTGTTTGGGTACTCTTTTTTTTTGGGTCACCCTGTATCAGCATGGAAAGGTCAACTCTGACCGTCTATAAGGTATCACAATTGGTCTATTCATGGACACTTACAAGTTGAAGAACATTCTGAATCTGTCCATGTCTTTCTACTTTCGCTGCAGTTCTCTGTTCGTGCAATGCCAGCTTTCTGTGAAAACAACAACAACAACAACAACAACAACAACAACAACAACAACAGCAACAGCAACAGCAACAACAACAACAGCAACAACAAACAACAACAAACACACAAACATCAAAAACACTGTGGTAAAAAGCAACATCGAGCCATTACAAAACTACAGGGTGTTTACCCACATAGCCACACACAATGACGCTAAAACAAAATTACTTTTACGGCTAATGACGAGGCTGACACCAGTCTTCTTCAAAATGGCTAAACAACACTGGTAGGCACAACAGCTGAACCAAATCAATTTGTGTGTGTAGAACATGTGTTGTTCTTCCATTTGAGATCTCAAACGGGGTCACTCTTGCTTACTTTGATTTAGTTGTGTATTTTAGTGTCTGCAAGTTTGCTTTCGCGAATTAAATGTTGGGGGTTGTCCTAGGTATAAACACTAATACATGACAAATGCAACTCTTTGTTTCATATGGACGGTAGGGGAATGAATTACCTTTCTGGCAATATACTGGGTTTTAACATAGCTGCCCGCATCACAAAGGTCTACAGCTAAATGTATCTGCTTACTTTTGTATGACGGGTAGAATAGATCAAGGGACTGAAACCACTGAAGAAATAACTCTCAAGTCCCATTCTGAAAACAGGCACGCGCTTGAGCCAAATTCTACACAATGGTCATTGAGCTTGAATATTCTTGAAAGTCTCGCGAGTTTCATAATTATTCAATATTTCCCTAAGACTGACGAATATGATGAATCAGGGAGTGAAACAAAAACAATGACAAAACCGTCAATAAACCAATTCATATACAGACGTACAAACACGTATATTTTCAGGCCAAACAATACCAAAACAAATATGTGTCGGCTTGTCCCGAGAAACCGTGGGAAAGAATGAAGAGATGAATGTGTAGATCGACACATGGCGACCTGATACCTATACTGTGTGTTGCTTTGAAATCAACCCTGGCACGCTATCTGAACACAGACAAT
Source organism: Littorina saxatilis (assembly GCF_037325665.1). Lineage (NCBI taxonomy): Eukaryota > Metazoa > Mollusca > Gastropoda > Littorinimorpha > Littorinidae > Littorina > Littorina saxatilis. The sequence goes on from NC_090252.1 coordinate 55,275,561, forward strand.
GCCGCGATTGAACGGTGTCTCTACGCGCTGTGCTTACACATCCACCAACCGTATTACCCTTGCTACCGATATCACTCCATTGATTCTGTTCAAATCGTATAGAAAATACCAGACAATCACACAGCAAAGAAACGTTGACAGCACATTGATTGAAAGCAGAACACACATCGTAAGGTACATACTTCGGAAGGACTGAAACTGAGAGAGAGAGAGAGAGAGAGAGAGAGAGAGAGAGAGAGAGAGAGAGAGAGAGAGAGAGAGAGAGAGAGAGAGAGAGAGAGAGAGAGAGAGAGAGAGAGAGAGAGAGAGAGAGAGAGAGAGAGAGAGAGAGAGAGAGAGCTCTGTTAAAACCTTCTACGGACGAATTGTTTCTATGACGTCACTACTGCCCTTCCTTGCTGGGACAGAGAGCACAGTTAGAAAACACAATCTTGATTTGCATGATTCACTCTTTTCCACCTATTATCACGCTGAATCCTAGAAACATTCAGTTGTATGTGATATGATGCCGACAATTGCATGATTCATGAATTTCCGCCTTTAATATCTGGCACAGGTTACTTAAACTGTCAATATACATAACATGATATCATATCATATATCATATATGATATGATATGATACATCTCCATGTAACATGATATAATGTGATTAGGTGTGATGTCTTATGGTGTGAGATGATATCATAATTACAATATATGTATATGTAGAGGTGACATGCCGAGTGTATATATAGCGGATCAGCGAGCGTCAGCGTGTTTGTGTGTGTATGTGTGTGTGTGTGTGTGTGTGTGTGTGTGTGTGTGTGTGTGTGTGTGTGTGTGTGTGTGTGTGTGTGTGTGTGTGTTTCTGTGTGTCTGTGTGTCTGTGTGTTTGTTGTGGGTGTGCGTGTGCGTGCAGTTATACACATGTTATGAGCGTTATTGTTATGATAAACGAAGGATGGTTCCAGAACACTGTCTGAAAGGTTTTGGAACAATCGGGTACAGAAGTGATATATGATACGATACGATATCTCCATGTCACGCACACATTGTTAGCACGACACAGCCCGCCCTGTCTCTGTCAGGTGTTGACGTACCCCTGTCCTAATCTCCACACTGAACTCCCATTATTAGTCAGCGTGATCACACCATTCTTCATGCCTTGAAATCAGTCCACCAAGGAGGACAATGAAACCATTGCTGTGCAGTTATCAAAGCCTCACTGTGCCTTCTTCAACACTCTTTTCAACACGGCTCAATGGCCATTAAGTGTAAATTGACACGCGTGCATAATTATGAATGGCTGTGGAACAGTGCTGACAGTCTCGAGATAAACTATACAGCGAGTGGTACAAACCCTATACCCATTTTTATTTGGTTCCCTGCTTCAGTATATAGTTAATTACTTTTCTGTCTAAAATATTGAAGAAAAAAACAGCAACTTTGAATGAGGCTGTTCCTTTACTTTGGTCAGCTGAGCAAACTTCATCGTCAAGATAACTGCCAACTCTGAGTGACTGTGGGTGTATGAAATCAGAGTCAAAATCACTATGGCTACCAGTGTTCAATTCAAACTAACATCAAGATTGACAACTGAAGATATCTGTAAACATATCTCTTGGTTCTTCTCGCAGTAAACTTAAATTTGCTATACGTCTGTTCAGTATGTAATGCTATACTGACAATCTTATCCAATTCCGTTCAAAAGGTGAAACATTGCGAAAATACTAGTCACAATTAAGCTATTCTTGCTTTTTGCAAGGTAGATTAAACAGGAGATTGAAAATCGCCGTGGCTTACTGGACGTAATTGCTTAAAATTCCATGTCGAATTCAAACCACAACTTTTGTGTGTGAAAACGATAACCTGAATCTGGTTGGGAAGACTCCCAATTTGTGACATGTAGGCGACTGTACGTCCAGCGGTCTGTCTCTACCCAGTGTGCATGCTGTGTATAACCGCCATTTGTTTTGAGACAATTACTTCAGCTACCACAGAGTAAATGTCAGTCAGATTGAGTTCACAAAAGCTTCTCTAGATTCAGTGCATAAAACAAACACACACAAAACACAAAACATAATTAATATGTGCTCAATTTAAGATTTGAAAACAAAATGTGGGTACTTATTAGACCATTCCTTTGTTTGAACTTGTTGAGTAAGGACAGTTTTCTAAGTATGCCTGCCTGGGGATTCCTGCACGATGTGTTTGCTCGGCCGTTAATTGAACACGGAACCATACTTTCCAGTCGTTAGGGGGTGTTTACAAAGTGTAATGAATCGCGGTTATGGTGTTTATAGTTGAAGGGATATAACTAGTGCTTTTTGTAATACAAAGAGGTTGTCAGGAGTGGTTTAACTTTGAGAGTGGAAACTTTTAACAGTTCAGTAAAATTCCATGGTTAGCTACGGACGGTCAAACTGGGTTCGCGGCACGTGAATTTACAACTGTGCGAGTTGTTCACGTTATAATCGCAACCGCCTGATTTTGTGAGTTGTGATTGTAAACTGCCTGACAATTGAAAGTCATTCGACCTGGGCTCTCGGATGAGAAAACCTGCTCTTGCTTTTGATGTCAACTTTGGAAGAAAACATTTGATCTTGATGTCAACCTTGGAACCGGGAAACATTGCCGGGATGACTTGGACTTTTGTATGGGTGCCGCCATATTGGAAGATGAGGTACTTTGCTAGTTTTGTGTGAACTTGAACATTTCTTTTGTATGCGCGGACATGACTTGTGTACTTGAATAATTTCGGAATTGTATAATTTTCTTGTGCTCGGTTGGTGTGTTTTGAATATTGTTAGTTGTTACAGTAGGGTGTTATATTTTGTAACAGGCCGCCCCAGTCTGACTTGTGCGGGGTGGTGCCAGTGTGGCGAGGGTGCGATGGAGGCCGTAAGGTTGAAGGCTAGCTACATCGTCACCTCTACATAACGTAAAAGTTATGTTTTGTTTATTTGCTTTCTTGTCCTTGTAAATATGTTATGACGTTGACAATGAATGAGTGAGTTTCACAAGGTCGTGGACAATGAATGAATGAGTTTCAAAAGGTCATGAATTGATTATTGTAAGCAAGAAAATATTTGAGAATTTGAGGAATGAGTTGATAATTGCTATGTCAGAAACAAACCAATTTGTATGTTATAATTAAACCATTGGCTATTGTTTGGAAAGAATGAGTTGGTGAAAGACTACAAATTCTTCTAATCTTCTCTCTGCTTTCCTAAACTTCTGAGCGGGAGTCAGATGATTGACTGTGTGTGTGTGTGTGTGCACATATAAAGAATCTGGAAGGAGATTAATAGGGATAACTACGGATCTTCTTTATTTCAAATCTCTTACACAAAGTTTCCATTCGATAATGGCCAATCACGTTTTGTTGAGGTCTCTGGTACTAGGCAGGACTAGAAAGGTCTCGTGAGTGAATGTGTGTCACGTCGTCACACTTTCCACAAAATAAAATATCAAGAGAACCTAGCCTGACTACTATTGTCTTTGTTGTGTGCGCGTACCATGCGTTTACGGTGTCTGCTATATCCCGACCCAACCCAGTCGCTTTTTTTGTTCACTGTCCCTCTGAGCAAAACTCCACTTTTGCACATTAGACCAAACTGCGACCTCAGCGACAACACGGCATGACTGGAACGAGCCTGTCCCTTGGTGTAGCGGCGTGAGACGTCACAAGACGAGGGGGGGGGGGAGAGGGGGATTGTGGGGTGCACGTTTCATGCAAGGCCTGTCTCTTCATGTAGGGGTGTTGTCAGGGCTCTGTCTGAGTCCCCTAACATTCGCCGTCAAGACCATATTGGTGATTCGACGTGTCTCTGTGTTGAGTGTGCGTATCAAGGGCATGCATGGACCTGTCTGCTCTGTTCATGTCGCGGTGTTGTCAGAGCTCAGTCTGAGTTGAGTGTACGTATCAAGGGCTTGCATGGACCTGTCTGCTCTGTTCATGTCGCGGTGTTGTCAGAGCTCAGTCTGATCTTGTGAAGAATCGTCGTCCACAACGCACGGCTGGATAGAGAGGGGTGTGTTTTGTGTTCAGTAAACGTATCACGGGGCATGCATGGACCTGTCTGCTCTGTTCATGTCGCGGTGTTGTAGAACTCAGTCTGATCTTGTGGGGGCTCGTCGTCCACAACACACGGTTGAATAGAGAGGGGCGTGTTTTGTGTTCAGTAAACGTATCACGGGGCTTGCACGGGCCTGTCTGCTCTAGTGCATATAATTATAGCGGTGTTGTCAGAGGTCCGTGTCAGTCTGCAAGGACCCGTCGCCAAGACCACAAGCCTGAATGGAGAGTCGTGTGTGCTTGGCGTGTGCGTGACAGTGTCTATTGGTGAAGTGTTCTTCTATAGCGGTGTGAGTGAAGTATACGTGTGCAAGGTAATGACGATTTGTACAGGAATACGTTCATTGCACTCCTTCTGACAACTAACTCAGCTGATGACCTGGACAGACACGTGTGCTGTGTGTGCATACACGTGGAGTGGGTCTCCGCTGGCGCTGTGGCTTTGCTCACACAGCCCCCAGTCCCCACACCCAGAGGCCATGGAGTGATGTGATGTGTGTCCCTGTATCACTGTGAACACTGACTGAAACACTCAGCCCCCACACTCAGAGGCCATGGAGTGGTGTGATGTGCTGTGTGTCCCTATATCACTGTGAACGCTGCCTGAAACACTCAGCCCCCACACTCAGAGGCCATGGAGTGATGTGATGTGTTGTGTGTCCCTGTATCACCGTGAACACTGACTGAAACACTCAGCCCCCACACTCAGAGGCCATGGAGTGATGTGATGTGCTGTGTGTCCCTGTATCACTGTGAACACTGACTGAAACACTCAGCCCCCACACTCAGAGGCCATGGAGTGATGTGATGTGCTGTGTGTCCCTGTATCACTGTGAACGCTGCCTGAAACACTCAGCCCCCACACTCAGAGGCCATGGAGTGATGTGATGTGTTGTGTGTCCCTGTATCACTGTGAACACTGACTGAAACACTCAGCCCCCACACTTAGAGGACATGGAGTGATGTGATGTGTTGTGTGTCCCTGTATCACTGTGAACACTGACTGAAACACTCAGCCCCCACACTCAGAGGCCATGGAGTGGTGTGATGTGCTGTGTGTCCCTATATCACTGTGAACACTGACTGGAACACTCAGCCACCACACTCAGAGGTCATGGAGTGATGTGATGTGCTGTGTGTCCCTGTATCACTGTGAACACTGACTGAAACACTCAGCCCCCACACTCAGAGGCCATGGAGTGATGTGATGTGCTGTGTGTCCCTGTATCACTGTGAACGCTGCCTGAGCAACAAAAAGCTGATTGATTTTCACGCAGAATACTCAGGTAAGTTTGTTTGTATGGGTTGGTCACACACACACACACACACACACACACACACACACACACACACACACACACACACACACACACACACACACACACACACACACACACACACAGCAATAGTAAACAGAAAAACCCATTGGGAGCAATACTACAAGAAACAAGCTTTTAAAGCAAAAAACCATCAATTATTTCTGTAAGAGCGATTATTCTTACGCAATGGTGATGCAACATTAACCAATGGACATTTATGACATTGCTGATACACTTTGCATCTGTTAACGCGTGATTTGTAAAAGTGTAAAACATGTTTACAAATCACGGGGCGCGCCCGATATTTTCTTGTCATCTCCAAAGTTAAACAATCTTCTCTTTTTTTTCCATTTCTTTATTGTCCCATCGCAGGGAAATTCGGGTCGCTTCATCCCAGTGGAAAGCTAACAGCAACAGAGTCGCGCTACCCCAAAACCAAGGGATCTATGAGATATTTTTCATTACTGTATTGTTCCATCGCTGGGAAATTGTTTGTTTGCTTTGTTATGCTAAAAATCGTAATATTTTATCTATCAGGCCCAAACCACCCCCCACCACCCAGCATCGAGGCTCAAAACAACAAATATTAATAATAATGAAAGGCATGTATTACTTTGTGGAATGCGAATATTTTTTACATTTTTACACTTTTACAAATCACGGGTTAACTGCATCTCACATGAGAACAACTGTCTGTCGATCAAACCTGCTGCAAACTGTATTCGCCAAAAACTATTTGGTATTGAACTCCATAGCATGCTTCTTAGAAAATGCCAAAGCGAGGAAGAGGAATGCGTATCTTTTTAGGATCTTTTATTATTTGAGAACAATTTAGAGCAAAGTATGGGAGGTGCGTTTCCTGAGATAATCGTTTGCATCATGACGCCTTTATTGAATGTGAATCTTGCTGTGAGTGGAATGATGTTTCATTTCGTATTTTCTTCCTCTGAGAGTGTCACGCTTCTAAGCAGTACTAACTTGCGGATTCGTATGTCATATACGAGGGCCAACTGAGACGTACCGAGCCCAACCAGGAAAGAATGTACTTTTTATTTTTTATTTTTTTAAAAACTTTTGGGAAGACGCTTAAGCCTGCCCTTTTAATCGATAAACAATAACATTATATAACACACTTGGTATCTGTATGTTTAACTGGACATTAATCTGTGGCACAGCAAATCGTCGCTGTCAGTGCAAGGCCTCGTATCCGACAATTTGGCGCGAAACGTTTTTTTGCATGGTTGCCTCCCTACAAAATCTGCGCGCCTTTTGGAAAGACTTTGGAATCGATAGCTTTCTTGGAAACGCTTATTATTGCTAGTGTCAAAAGCTCGTATGTGAATACGCATCCAAACAATGAACTGCAAAACCTCGTAAAGGATCATTCGGGGTATTTTGCTCGTGAAAAACCGGTAAACACCGGTAAGAATGATGCAGATACGAGGTTTGGAGAAACTTGTGCATTACCTTTACATCATGATTGCTTGTCAACAGGCAGATTTATCATGGTTGTGGATACTGTTTCCCACACCAACCAAAAACAGTTGTGTTTTAAGCCACTTTTGGGATCGGAATATCATTAGTGGGGATTTAAGAAAATAACGCTCTCTGTCTCTGTCTCTCTCTCTCTCTCTCTCTCTCTCTCCCTCTCTCTCTATCTCTCTCTCTCTCTATCTCTCTCTCTGTCTCTCTCTCTCTCCCTCTCTCTCTCTCTCTCTCCCTCTCTCTCTATCTCTCTCTCTCTCTATCTATCTCTCTCCCTCTCTCTCTCTCTCTCTCTCTTTATCTCTCTATCTCACTCCCTCTCTCTCTCTATCTCACTCCCTCTCTCTCTCTCTCTATCTCTCTCTCTCTCTCTCTCTCTCTCTCTCTCTCTCTCTCTCTCTCTCTCTTTCATTGTATTTAATGTTAAATTACGAAAAATCACAGTGATGGAAAACTTCGTTTAGTTATATTTTCATTTGTCCAAAGCATCAGTGTTCATTATATCCACACAAAAACACTCAAAGCTTTAATAACACATTTACTCATGCATGTGTATTTAGCATTGTTTTCACTACGTTACATATACGACGCTTTATATTTGTGTATAATATGTAATGTGTAAATATTCATATGTTGTTGTTTTTTCCATCTTTTTTTTCTACGTTAATATCCGTGTAAATATGTGATTAGATTAGTCCCCTCTCTGGGCGAGGGCTGGTTGAAAAAAAGCTCGTTATATTGCTTATGCCACAACCCTCGAAAAATAAAATTTGATTTGATTTGATTTGATCTCTCTCTCTCTCTCTCAATCTCCATATCTCTCCATTTCTCCATATCTCCATATATTGCATTTTCGTAATTGCTTGAGAATATTGTTGTCATTTTTTCATTTGCTGTTTTCGTTTTTGCTTTTTGGCTCACGCAAGTGTAGCCTATGCGATGCTAACTTTTGTCTGTGCGTGCGTGCGTGCGTGTGTGCGTGTGTGATAGAAACTTTAACATTTGACTGAACACCGAAATACTGATTTTACCGGGTTATTATCCAAGCAACAGCTTCAAAGTATTGAAGCAATGATCAACATTTCGTCGGCACGTATGTAGATAAAGTGTGTATCCAAAGAAAACGGGTGGTGGTGGGGTTTTTTTTTTTTTTTTGGGGGGGGGGGTAAAAACAGGTGACTGGTTTGTGACTGAGAGAAGGAAGATATGACGTAATTTGTATTCAGGAGTCTTATATTACACAGGCAGACGTAGCAACGTGGAAAAAAGAATGGGGAGGTGAATTAATCTCGACTGAAGGAACAAAACACTCGAAGGGTCAACTTATTCTTTTAAGAAAGCAGTTTTCCTTCGATTGGTCCATCGAGTGTCAGCATGAACGAATTGTATCCATAAACCTGTCTATTAATGGAAAAGAAACAACTATTTTTAATGTGTATGCTCCAAGCACTTTCAGAGAAATGAAAATATTTTTTGCAGTACTTACTGAAGAGATCAACAGAAGTAATTCGATGATTAAAATAGTTTGCGGTGATTTTAACAGTGTTAGAGATAACAACCTCGATATCATTAGTGGAGAAAAACACCCTGCCGCACATGTCAAACTTTTCAACTCTTTTGTCGAACAGTGTGGTCTAAATGACGTCTGGCGTATTTTGAATCCCGAGACTAGGGAATATACATGGTCCAAAATAAATATTAACAAGTTTGTAGCCAGACGGTTAGACTATATTTTTACAACAGAAGAGGGAATGGACACAGTGATCGAGACTAATTTAATGTCTGTCCCAACATCCGACCACAGAGGTGTACGTATTACACTAAAACTCTCTAACGGCAAGAAAGGACCGGGTTATTACAAATGTAATAATCTACTCTTGAAAGATAAGCAATGTGTGCACAAAATTAATAGTGTAATTGACACTTACCTTGATGAAAATAAGCAGGAGAACCCTGAACAAAAATGGGAATTATTAAAAATAAAAATAAACGAGGAAACGATCCGATTCAGTAAGCAACGTGCAGTTTTCAATAAAAATAAGCAGATTGACACGTACAACAAACTTGAATCTTGTGAATCCGATCTTGCTAGGGAACCTGATAACGTCACTTTACTAAGAAAACGCGAAGAACTTAAAATTCACCTTGACATTCATGAACAAGAGCGATTGAAGAGCGCACAAACGAGATCTCGAATTAAATGGATTGAGGAGGGGGAAAAGAACACCAAGTTTTTCCTCAATCTAGAAAAAGTACGGGCAAATGCAAAACTTTTTCCGAATATTGAGTTGGAGAATGGAGACAAGATACATGACCAATTTGAAATTTTAAAAACACAAAAAGAATACTATGCAAACCTCTATAGCCGTGAAATAAACATACCTGATTTGGTTGTATCTAACAGTGTTGACAACTTCCTTGGCGAGTGCGAACTTCCTAAATTAAGTGAAAACGAAATGCAACAATGTGAAGGTATAATTACCATTGAAGAAGCCTCCAATGCTCTTAGGATGATGAAAAACGGGTCTTCACCCGGTCTGGATGGTCTGACTACTGAATTTGTTAAAATATTTTGGTGTAAACTGAAGGATGTAATTGTGCAATCCTTTAATTACTCTTTTGATCATGGTTCTTTGTCATACACCCAAAGGGCAGCAGTATTAACCTTATTGCATAAGGGAAAAGATCTGCCAAAAAACAAACTTACAAACTGGCGACCCATCTCACTGACAAACACTGATTACAAAATTTTAGCCAAGTCTCTTGCAAATCGACTGAGCAAAGTAATAAACAAAGTGGTCAATGAGGACCAGGTCGGTTATATGAAAGGAAGGCATGTCTCATCCACTATAAGAACTATAGACGATGTGATTGAATATTGCAGAATTAATAGGAAACCTGGGATTTTATTAGCCTTGGATTTTCAAAAGGCATTCGACAGTATATCCAAAAAATATATGATTTGTGCATTTCGTAAATTTGGCTTTGGAAAAGATTTTATACAGTGGGTAAATGTGTTGTTTAATGAAACCAGAAGTTGTATTGTGTACAATGGGTGGCTGTCGGAAAACTTTGATGTAAAATGTGGCATTAGACAAGGATGTCCGTTCTCACCGATGGCATTTATTATTGGTCTGGAATTTCTGGCTATACGATTTAGGCAGAGCAACGAAGTAAAAGGCCTTAATGTAACTTGTAGAAATATTTTAAAAATTCTATTATACGCCGATGATATCACTTTGTTTTTGAGAGACGCGGATGACGTTACAATGGTTCTACAGATTATAGACGTATTTTCTGAGGTGTCAGGCTTATGCTTGAATAAGCTAAAGTCTGAAGCAATGGGAATTGGATCAAGTAAAAATATCAATTTTAATTTTGAGGTAAAATGTGTTCGGCAGATTAAAATATTAGGAGTAAACTTTAACAGCGAGAAAAGCGCATCCGAAATTGAACTAAACTGGTCAAGTAAAATTGATAAAATTAAGCAAAGCATCTTCACTTGGGAAAAAAGGAACCTGGGCATTCCTGGAAAAATTTGCATCATCAAAACTTTTCTGCTCTCGCAGTTAGTTTATTTGATGCAATCTATTTGTATCCCTGACAAAGTGCTGCAGGAAATAAACACAATATTATATCGTTTTTTGTGGAGGAAAAAAGATTGTAATAAAAAAGCATTTGAAAAAGTAAAAAGAGTTGTTTTAAATAGCAGTACCGAAAAGGGTGGTATTGATATGATAGACGTCAAAACAATGCAAAACTCCTTCTTATGTCAATGGTTAAGCAAACTCTCATCTGGCAACCTTTCATGCAAATGGACATGGATCCCAAACAAATATTTTGAAGGGTTCGGTTGTGGCTTTGCCTGCTTTACTACAGCTATTCGACCGTCTAAGTTTAAGGGAATTGGAAGAATAAAATCGATATTTTGGACAGCTGTTGCTCGAACATGGTTAGAACATAATACAATTCCTCAGAACGATTGCGTGCAAGACAACTGCTTATGGAACAATCCAAGTATAAGTTATCAAAATAACGTTCTGTATTATGAGAACTGGGCCCGGTCAGGCATTACGTATGTAGGAGACATGTTAGGTAATCACGGTATCAAGTCCTATCCCGCTATCCAAGCAAGTGTTGACGCTTCACCTGGCCTCTACTTGGAATATATTGTAGTTCGATCAGCAGTATCTGAATATATTAAGAAAAGCAATTATGATCCTAACCAACCTGTATTGAATAGACAAAACAATCTTCTTTTCAATAAAAACGAGTATTAAAAGTGCCAGGCAATTCCGTGAATATATTGTTGAAGAAAAGTACACTACCCCGAGATCTATCAACTTCTGGCGTGATATGTTTGGCATTAATGTCGACCAGTCACATTGGAACCTGGCCAAAAATGTAACCCAAGAATCCAGATTAAGAGAGCTGCGCTGGAAAATATTACACACGATTTATCCAACAAATGTTCTTCTGTATAAAATTGGAATACGAGATAGTGAGAGATGCCCCTTCTGTCCAACCGAAATAGATTACGTTGAACATTTTTTTGTTAATTGTAAGAAAATAAAAGTGCTATGGAGATACGTTGAACAAATTATTTATGAGAAATATAAAATAAGAATAGTCTTTGGAATAGAACATATTTTGTGTGGTTATATTAATGGTGCTGACTCAATAAAATGCAAATATATAAATCACTTGATTTTGATAGGAAAGATGTGCATAAGCAAATATAGATACGGAACTCCCACTGATATTAAGATAATGTTTGACAAAGAGAAACAAATACGAAACGTAGAATAGTGTATCATATATACTTCTTTTCTGGCTTCCCTCACCGCCCCCTCTTTCTTTCGTTTCGCTAAAAGGAGAACGGTACCGGGGTAAAGGCGAAACTTACATTGTTACACTTAACACCACTTGTATGAAAAGAGAACTGTTACTAAGAAAACTTTAGCACGCTTACAATTTGCTTTTCTTCTTACTTATTGTGATTGTTACTATGTTAACTCCATCATGACACCGTCACAAACAACACTTAAGTCAACCCAAACACAGGCATATGTAAGACAATAACCAACATTAAAGATGCAAGATTTTGTCCATTGTAGAAAACCACATACAATTGATAAATTTATAAAACGCCAATGAAGAAGGACGCTCAGCTGTAGAGAGAAAGAAAGAAAGAAGAGAAAAGGAAGAGAGAAGAAAAAAAACAAGAAAAAAAAAGGAAAAACAAAAAAAACCAAAAAAAACTTAGGGTTTCATTCTTTTTATTTATTTTTCAGCTTGAAGCGGACTGCATGCAACTGAGGCAAAAAAAAAAAAAAAAAAAAAAAAAAAAAAAAGTGACTGGTTTGTGTCGTGTGTGGTATGTAGACCAGGTCAGGGGTCAAGGTTAGGTCAAATCGCGTGAACCATTGTGGTATAGATTCACTTCTCAGTTCTAACCGAGCTGCATTCGCCGATTCGGGAAAGACGATTTCACATTGTTCGGTTTCGTAGCGGCTCCAGAAAAAATAGATAAAGAAGATACCAAAGGAGATTTCCTACAGGTTGATCTGCACAGCGTGTTTTCAGTGTCTGCGCGAGGAAGCGCTGTCGAAAGGGCAGTGTCGATCTCAGTGGTAGTCGTGTCCCCGTAAGTAGGCTACAGACAGATAGATCTAGATCTAGCGTCTCCCACTCTTGCATTGTGTCTATGCATATTGTGTGTGTGTATGTGTGACGGAGTGATTGAGTTTGTGTTACTGTTTGTCGATTTCTTACGGGAGCCTTGAAGGCTTCGCCTCTTGTTATAATAATAATAACGAGCCTTATCCGAAGTTCAAAGCGCGTCTGCCGCGTATAAACAAATTGGGAAATCAAACACGTTTGTATTACAATAATTTTACCCATGATACTCAAATTTCGTTTCTCCCATGCTGAAATCAAGCGCTTAACAGACGTAATTCGCTCTGTCCAATGTTCCTCAACGTCAGAGGCTGATATGTCATTACAAAAATAAATTCCCAAAATCTTTAATTTTTTCTTCCAATTGAAATTATAAAAGGTGTCTTGACAATGTTTTTGACTTCCTAGCCACATGGCTTCACATTTCGACAAATTCAACTTTAATCCGGAAACGTAGTAAAACGAATCAAAAATCAATAAGGCATGTTTTAAATCCGTTTCACTTTTCAAAAATAACGTTACATCGTCAGCATACAAAGCAATTTTTAACACATCATGCCAAAACCTATCATTTAAACAATTCAGATTCGAAATACCTTTAACATTCTTATTCTGCCTAATCTTAATTAAAAACATTTATCATAAAGTCTTTTGAAATACAATCAAATGCATGAAACATGTCAATGGTAACCAAAAGACCTGGTTTATCTTGCACATTCATTTGATGACGTCATTAAAGATGAAACAAAGATGAAACTTGCCTCCCTTTAATATATCCAACCTGATCAGGATTAATCACATTATGTACAACTGTGTTCATGCGTAGAGCCAGACACTTCGCCAGTAATTTATAGTCACTGTTTGTTAGCGAAATTGGACGCCAATTATTTAATTCATCTCTCGGAAGGTTTTTTTTTACCTGTATGAATCAACACAATGACAGCATTTCTTTGAGACGCAGACAAACTACCATTCTCGAATGCTGCTGAAAAAGAACGTGATATAATAAATATACTCACTCGAGACCAAAATACTTTAATAAATTCAATTGTAATGCCATCAGAACCTGGCGAAGAACCATTTTTAATTTGTTTTAGTGCGTGTAACAGTTCATTAGCAGTTAGAGAGCCCTCGCAGCTGGTCTTATCTTCGTCGGAAAGAGAAGGAACGCTGCAGCCTTGCAAAAAATCGTCAACATTACCAACATTATCTATATTTATTTTCTTTGTATACAAATCCATAAAATATTTTTTTTGCACACTGTGTATTTGTTTTTGATCTGTACACACTCGCCCTTCATCATCTTTCACGCGATCCATAACCTTTGCATTTGCACGTGCTTTTTCCAAACTCAAGAAATATTTTGTGTTTTTCTCCCCTTCCTCGACCCATTTAGCGCGAGCTCTAACCTGAGCGGCTCGTGCCCTTTTTATTATATTTAGTCAAGTTTTTTCCATTAACTCGAGTTGCATTTTCACGTGTTCACGCTTTGCTTACTCAAGTAAACGTCTAAATCATTCAGTTTATTACACAAATCTGCAACTTCATTTCTCCTTTGACACTGTTTATTTTTGCTATAATTAATGGTAAACTCTCTTATTTTAACTTTTAACATTTCCCAATTCAGTTGACAATCCAATTCTTCGCTACAAAATCCTTCAATAAAAATATTCATTTCATTAACATAACCAATATCTTCCAACATCAAATTATTAAACTTCCAATAACCTTTGCCTCTTACAATCTCACTTACTTTGAATCGAACCAGGCATCCTCTATGGTCTGAAAAAGGAACACTGACCATGCCACAATCAAAGTTCAAATCAAAAATACCGGAGCTAACCAAAATGTAATCAAGTCGTCTGGCATTAAACGGAGTCTTTCTTGACCAGGTAAATTCCTTTGTATCCGGGTTGAAAAACCTCCAGACATCATACAAATCACATCATTAAATTTGGCAACGTTATCCCCAGAATGATTCTCGCCAGCTATAACATCCATTTCATTATTCAACACGCAGTTAAAATCACCACATACTATGATCTCATCGCATTCAAAACTTTTATTTTTTTCGTCAACTAATCAACAAATTTAACTTTTTCTTTTGTTTCGTTAGGTGCGTACACATTTACAATTGCAACTGATTTATTTTTTTATTCTAATACATGTCGCTAAGATTCTCTTTGACGAGAACAATACAGAGACATCTTCACTAACATTCTTTCCAAACAAAATCATTTGACCGGCGCTGTGCGATGTCCCTTCATGGAACACGAAACCATTCTTCCATTCTTTCATCCACTCGTCCGACACACTCCCCGTTATGTAAGTCTCCTGTAAACATATTACATCATATTTCTTTTGTTTAAGGAAAGTAAACACCTATTTATTTTCTTTTCATCTTTGATCTGATCTCCCTAACATTTAGAGAGAAAACCTTCAATGAAGACGCGGCCATAAGGAAAGTCCGTGGGCAATAACGGAGTCGTTATCCGTGTGGCACGTGGGGTATGTGCGATTATTTGTTGTCATACCTGCCCTGCTTTCCAGCTGTGTCACTGGACTGCGGGGAATCCCCGCGCTCACGTGACCGCTTGGGAGTGGCCGATCGCTGTCTCGGTAGAAAGTCAATAGTGGCTTGCTTGTCTCTCGCTTGTTCTAGGCGTGTTGCCTTTACCTTTACCGTTCTTTTTGGCGTTGGATGAAGCTGCGGGAAGGGCTGTCGAAAGGAGAAGGGCTGGAGTCGAGGAAGCGATGGGGGGAGGGAGGATGGGGACAGAGTCCTCGAACTTCTCGCTTTCGGCGTCGCTGCCACGCTCGTCGTCGTCGTTGTCGTCATCAGGCAGTGGGTGGGTGGGGGGGGGGGGGGTGGTCGACCACTCCTAGTCTGGTAGGACGGTCCCATACTGACTCCGTGGCGGCGGCCTGGCAGGCAGGGTCTCCCCTCTTGTGGCCACTGACGCGGCACGCTGAGCAGGTGACGTCACTGGCGCACTCGAAAGCACGGTGGCCGGGTCTCAGGCATCGGCGACCCGTCAGCGAACTCGGGTCGACCTTGGGTTGTTCCCTGTGGTATATATTGGCAGTGAAGCCCCCCACCTTCAGCGACTTTTCCAGCGGAGTGGATGGCACGCTGATGAAGAGGAAGCGTCTCCCAGTGATGAACCGGGTCAAACACTGTACATAAGGAAGACGTGGAACTTGCGAAGAAAATGCGAAAAAGTGTTTGTGGGTTATCGTCCCTAGTCACATGCTGGCGGCGAAAACAAAATGGCGGATCGCGTAGGTACCGATCGTGTGCGAGGTGGTGGTAAATTGTGCTCGGCTTTTTGTTGCAAGAACGCCCGTTACAAACAGAGCTGCTTCGGGAAAACTTTCCACAAGTTCCCTACAGAAGAAAAAAGGTGGGTTGTGCAGTGATTATTTCATCAGGTTTACCTTCTTCAGAATGAGAATGCAATGGCTCGAGTCAACTCACTCAGTAGACTACAGCGTCAGCGAGAACTTACGACTGTGAGTGTGAGTCAGCAGTCAGTACAAAACAACAGTTTACACTTGATGACAAACCCGTGGGCATATTTGCCGAAACCTTTATCAAACCTTGCTTACGGGAAAACTACAGTACAAGTCAAAGGTACATCACTCATCCGTTTTGCGTTCAGGCAGAGCGTTAGATTTAGACTGAAGATCTGATTTAGCTTTTTTTGTCTTTCCTTTTTGCTTAGTTTAACAATAACATTGTTGTTTTTATTGTCAAACTAGGTGCAGAATATGGATGCAATTCACAAGGCGAGAGGACTTTGAAAAGCTGCAGCCAGCTGATGTTCAAGGTCTCAAGCTTTGTACTGATCACTTTGAGGCCAACCAGTAAAACAATCCTGCAGAGAGGATCACTTGTGTGGAATGCTGTCCCGACATTGTTTGCAGTGCCCAATCCACCACCGAAGGTTATTTATTTATTGGTTTTAGGTTTTTGCAAATCAAAGAAGCACACTAATAAATGCAGGTTGAGTAATGACAAGTTTGAGGCTGATGTAAGAATTGAAAAAAAACAGCATTGTTCCCATCAAATAATGCCTGTTTGCATTTAGCGCAAAAAAATGATAAGGCCAACAAAAAAAAGTTACTTATTTTGGATCGACGTCTTGATTATGATGATATGATGAACTTATTTTGCAAAAAAACAGCCCCAAATGGCAAAAAAGGTATAGGGTCGGCGTCAACAACAAAAAAGTTGTATGTTTCTGGTCACCTGACCCTACCTATGTTTCCCGACGACCCTAGACTTTTTTTTTTTGCATTTTCAAAAATAAAAGGGGTATTCGAAAATCAATTGTTTTCCTGTATTTCAACAAAATAGTTAAAAAGATGGTTTAAAAAAAAAAAAGTTTAAAAAAAAATCTCCACCTTTAGTCATGTTAGGTCACAAAAAAGTCTGTTTAAGGTAACATAGGCCCCCCAAAAATAGCGTCGGTAGGTCGGCTTTTTAGTTTTGTATTTTAGACATCTGAATATTTTAATTTTATTTTTTAATGCCCCCAAAAAGTCTAGGGCCGGTGGGAAAAAAATAGGGTCGGTCCGGATACCGTAAACAGATTATTTTTTGTTTTGCCTTACCAGAAACATACACTTTTTTGTGTGGCCTAAGACCAATGCCATGAAATTGGGAGAATTGTTTCATTGTGACTGGGTGTTGGTTGTGAGTTTGTCAGTTAAAGAGCTGTGCATTTGCAGGTTGCTAGTGGGAGGAAGCCACCATCGCAAAGGGTAGCTACAAATGAAGCCAGCACCGACCTGTCGCCTGATGCACAAATTGTTCAACCAGGTAAGAGATTTTTAACCATGAAGAACACCCTGACATCAAAAAATGTTTAAACCCATCCATTACATAGTTGATAATCGCTGTATAGGGTGACGGGCGCTGTGGCGGGGTGGTAAGACGTCGGTCTATTAACTCGGAAGGTCGAGGGTTCGAATCCCGGTCGCGGCCGCCTGGTGGGTTAAGTGTGGAGATGTTTCCGATCTCCCAGGTCAACTTATGTGCAGACCTGCTAGTGACTTATCCCCCTTCATGTGTACACGCAAGCACAAGACCAAGTACGCACGAAAAAGATCCTGTAATCCATGTCAGAGTTCGGTGGGTTTTAGAAACACAAAAATACCCTGCATGCTTCCTCCGAAAGCGGCGTATGGCTGCCTAAATGGCGGGGTAAAAACGGTCATACACATAAAATTCCACTTGTGCAAATAAATGAGTGCACGTGGGAGTTTCAGCCCACGAACGCAGAAGAAGAAGAAGCTGTATAGGGCGGATGCATGGATGGATGAAATTGTACCTGTAGTTCCCACACGTAAAGATGGGAAACATATCCTGTTAGAGGCATGGTGTAACAAGAAACAATTAAGTGGCTCTATTCCCATCTCCCCCCCCCCTTTCCCCGTCGCGATATAAGCTTCGTGGTTGAAAACGACGTTAAACACCAAATAAAGAAAGAAAGAAAGAGGCATGGTGTGTGAGGAGTTTACCTGGTACTGTTGTCCTAATCAATCAATCAATCAATCAATATAAAGCTTATATAGCGCGTATTCCGTGGGTACAGTTCTAATGGCCTCACCCATTCAGTACCAAACAAGGTCAATTCCATCATTGTTCCACATCGTATCCATAGTTGCTAATACACTTCATTTCTGGCCTGCCTTCCTACGCTATTGTTTATTTTCATTTTGTGATTGAATTACACATGTTTTAATTTCTTCCAGGTTGTAACTTGTTATGGTTATGTTATTTTATGTGTGTTTTGTGTGTGTGTTTTCTTTTTTAGATGACATTCAGGCGATCCTGGAGGACATAGGATGTAAAGCATCAAAGTCGTCATCCTCCCCATCCCCTCGTGAAGCGGAACTTCGGCAGAAGGTCAACAAACTGAGGAGCAAGGTTTTCCGATTAGAAAAGAAAACGATGGAACCCCGTGTAAAACGAGCGAGTAAATTAGCCAAGCCTCCCAAGAAAGACTTTGTTATAGAACAGTTGTCTCATATATTATCAGGCGAGGCGAGCTATTTTGCCATTTATGCCTGTTACATATTTACCGGTTATCTGCTGCTGTGTCCAATCCTGGCAGAGACGGAACGCATGTTACCAAGGAGCCGAAGGAGAGTCGATGAGATGAGATAATGTGATTAACAATTGCCAACTCTCTCCGTACAAAGAGGGTCCAAAATTGTATCAAAATATAGATGGTAGGGAATTCAAAATAAAAAAAGACAATAGACAAAACATGTACTTCGGCTCATAGAGCCTTCTTTAATTTTTGACTCAAAAGTCCATGCTCCGAGAGTCCTTTTTTTAATTTTGAATTGCCTACCATCTATATTTTTATACATTTTCAAAAAGATTCAACAGTCACCTTCCGTTATTCTTGAACTTGGCTATCCCAGCCTTACCTCAACATTCGATATTCCTGTGATATTTTTGACGTAAAATCAATTTTTACTGTAAAACTCTTCGGCAAGAGGATTGGTCCAAGCAAACAAATAATAAACTTGTAAGAT